>NW_010522780.1:0-23439 GCF_000687285.1 Phaethon lepturus
CCGAATCCAAGGCAGGTAACTGAACGCGCCGTTTATTTTTGTGTGATGCCGTTTGTGAGCAAAACTAGGTGACAAATTTTTCACGCCACACGAAATGAATCGTGTTGTTACCGGTTTGTTGTGGTCCGGAAAGTCCCCTGGAGCGACTTGAGGTCGCGCTGAACGCCGCAGGCAACCCTCCGTGAGCCGAGGGCTTGTGCTTAGCCAGGAAAGAACCTTCTTGGCCGCCGGACGCAGCGAGAATGCCACAAACCCATGGGCTGCCAAGAGCTGGAGAGACCCCTCTGTGAACATCATGGCCTGTCTCTCCCCTTCTGCTGTCCAAAGAACCTCATTGCTATTCCACACCTGCTAACAAGTCTGTTTTAGAAACAGACGCTGCCTAGTCATGGCTTGAAAACTGAGAATAGTGCGGAACTGCCCCAGATTGGGCTTTCCGGTGCTCATGGTTAGCATATGCTACTTGTCTTTCCTTGACTGGGTCCACCTACATCTCTTCTGCATCCCTTCTCACGTCTGTCTTCTAACACTTTCTTTTAAGCCAGAAGTCACTTCTGTGTGTAGGCACCTGTGAACAGGGCTGTAGAGTTTCTTAACTATCTCCTCAATGAACAAAAGGCACTGCACAAAAATATGAAAAAAAAACCCTAAAAAAATAAAATAAAATTAGTCTCTCGCTCTGAAGTATATTAATTGGGTCTCTCAAAGTGGCTGGGCAAACAGTCTGGTGAAATATCTAAATCAGTCACGTAACCACTGGCCTTTCCACCCTCTACCACTGTACTTCTGTGCACACCCCAGACCTCACCATGGGATTGGTTGCCAGGGCGTGAGGAGTTAATGAATTTTCTTCACTGTGTATTTCTTTTCCCTTCTGCGTATATGGGCTGAGCTTAGAAGCTTTGGTTTTTCTACTGGATTCCATTCTGGAGCCAAAAATTACAAGTTACCCAATGGTCTGTGGTTGCACACTGATGGTATGAGACCAGCAACACAATTTGTGCTTGGGTGAAAGGAGCCCCGAGATGAGAAGAATGCAGAAAATAGAGGCAGCTGCACCAAAATAACACCAGGCTTGACTTTCACCCCATAATTACAGCTGTCTCTGACAGTAACCCCTTCAAGGAGCACAGCAAGGCTGTCTGGCCCTGTGGTCAAACGGCTTAGCCACAAGCTCTGCCCAGTCTGCGAGAGGTTTGGGTTCAACCTCCCTTTCTGGTCCTGCAACCCTGGGAAAAGTTCTGCCTTTCTCAAACTGGAAAACGGGAAGGAGCCTTAGCACTCACACGCTTCAATAAGCTCCTGCGACAAGTACTGATAATGCAAAAATAAGAAATTTATTATTATTGCTGCAAAATCTGGCCGCGCTGCCAAAGCGTGACAAGTGTGTGGCTATTGGAGTTTCTCTTCGGGGCTGGACCTGTGGTTCCTTTTGATGTTCTTCCCTCCCCAGTGCCCTCATTCCTGCCCCTCGCTGCCAAAGCAGCATCTACACAGCAGCTGGGTGAAGCATGTGAGTTGGTCCTTGCAACGGTCCACAGCCTGGGACAAAACTCCCATCAATGTCAGCTGGAGCTGGATGAAGCCTTCAAGGAAGAGAGACCATCTAACACCATGAAAGCAAAAGGAACAAGCACAACTGACGTTTTGGGGGCAAGGACAGACCATCATTCATGGAGATGTATGGGTTCAGTACAAAACCATTTCTTAAAAATGATTTATTAAGAAAAAACAAAAAACCCTTCAGCTATATGGTTAATGCTCAGTGCTGGCATCACCAACACTGTCAGCAGGAACAAAATGCTTGGGAGGACATAAATCCAGAAGACTGCAGTGTCCAAAGGTTAATGTGTGCGGACTAATCCACGTGAAGGAGCAAGCTGCACCACTGAGGTGGAGGCGGCTGGTGTAGAACAGTGTAAGGACAGACTCCCACGGCAGTACAGAAGAAGCACATCCCACCCAGAAGATTATGAAGCAGCCCCATCGTCTATCTCTCCAAGCATCCATCCTTCACAGTTCAAGTGTGGGGTGATTCACAAGGCTTCACCTCCCTGGACACAGGTCACAATTCGCATTTTTGGCATCACACTTTGGATTCTGGGCTCTTTATGGAGTTTCCTGCCAGTTTCTCCTTCTCTGGGTCTGCTTTTGTCTCTGCTGCGTTACTGGCTTCCTTCTCCTGCCGTCTGAGAATCACATACACAGTCACAAAGCACAGGAAAGCGCCCACCTCAAAGAAAAACTGGAGACCAAGATACCTGTGGAGTGGAAACACAATAAATCAGGGCACCACACACCAATGGCTCCAGGCACCCAGCAGATACTGAGCATGGGGATGCACTGGTGAGGCGGCACCTCGAATCCTGTGTTCAGTGTTGGGCCCCTCACTACAAGAAGGACGCTGAGGTGCTGCAGTGTGTCCAGAGATGGGCAACAGAGCTCCAGAGGGGTCTGGAGCACAAGTCTTATGAGGAGCAGCTGAGGGAACTGGGGTTGGTCAGTCTGGAGAAGAGGAGGCTGAGGGGAGACCTTATCGCTCTCTACAACTACCTGAGCGGGGGTTGTGGTGAGGTGGGTGTTGGTCTCTTCTCCCAAGTAACCAGTGACAGGACGAGAGGAAATGGCCTCAAGTTGTGCCAGGGGAGGTTTAGATTGGATATTAGGAAACATTTCTTTACTGAGAGAGTGGTCAAACATCGGAACAGGCTGCCCAGGGAGGTGGTGGAGTCACCATCCCTGGAGGTGTTCAAAAAACGTGTAGATGTGGCACTTGGGGACATGGTTTAGTGGGCATGGTGGTGTTGGGATGATGGTTGGACTTGATGATCTCAGAGGTCCTTTCCAACCTTAATGATTCTGTGATTCTATGATGGGGTCTTTGGGCACATTCAGCAGTGGGCAAGCAACAGCGGGAAGCCCTGGCTCCCGAGAAGGGTGGCAGAAAGAGGAGGAAGAGCTAGGAAGAGCTACTTCTTTTTGGTGTTACGTTAACAGATCATACCTCCTGGTAAAAAGGAGCCATACACAAACATGTCTTGGGGTTGAGCGTGACTAGGACTTGCTGCAGCTACTGGGCAGGGAGTCATTTAACGGCGAATTTGCAACAGGGGTGGAAGACCACCTACAGCTCCCTTCGAGCATCCCTAATGTGCACAGTCTGGATTTGGTGTCCTCTGTGTGTCGAGCTGGGCTGTTCTGTTCGAAGATGAACCCCAGGGTTCAAGGCACCCTGCATGGACCCTGCACCACCTCACTGGCAGCTCTAAGGCTGGGCTCACCCCTGCTGCTGCATTCCCTCCACAGAGAAGGTGTCAGGACAGGCTGATTGTGTCTATGCTCGTGAAATAAGTAATCATAGCATCGTAGAACAGCCCAGGTTGGAAGGGACCTCAGAAGATCATCTCGTCCAACCTTCCATGGGAAGGAAGATGATTATCTAGCACCTTGTCCACTCGCATCTTGAAAACCTCCAGCAATGGGGACTCTACCATGTCCCTGTGGAGGTTGTTCCAGTGGCCGATTGGCCTCACTGTAATGCAGGGAGTGCTTCTGGAAGTGGACCTCTGTGGCCTATAGCATCAAGTTAGTATGGTCCTTGGCGTGGTTTTGGCTTGTGCCAATGAATTCCCTCCAAACCATTCCTGAGCACTGCTGGGAGTTAGCGCTGGCCCGGGGGGATGCGAGCGTCCCTGTTTGCTCAGCATGGCATGTGCAGCAACTTATTCCATGTTGGAGGTGGCCCGATCCACGATCCTCCTGGGTCTCCCTCTGCACCCCCAGCCCTCATCCTGACCGCCCATCCCTACCTTTGCCGGAAGAGGTTGTTGTCGTAGTATCTGCAGGCTGCCTTCCTGTCGCACTTCTTCTCCCAAAGGATGCAAGTCGTGTCGATGGCGCTGCCGTACAGAACGGGCCCTGGCATCCACGCTGGAAGCAGAGGGACAGAGGGGGCTTTGTTATGTTATGGAAGCACCTCAGGCAGGACAGACCCAACCCTGGTTACTTTCCCACGCCTTAGGGTGGGAAGTGGCTGGGGATGGTTTCCTCTGCTGTGGCCCATGAAGCCGCTGGTCCTGCACAACACGCCCAGGGCTGGTTGTGTGTTTACACCCCACCAAGATACAAGAAGGTCCTTCTTTCTCATTGCTCTTTGATAAGGGACCATCGCTCATCCCAGGAATGACGCTCACCTTCCCACGACTGCGGTGGCATGTTCTGGGGGCCTCCAGGTGAAAACTAATTTCCACCACAAAAAAAAAAAGACAACTAGTGGGATCACAGGACGTGGTCTGCAGCCACCCTGATACGCTGGAGGCAAACATGGCAGCGTCGGCACACAGCCAAGGGTTGTCCTCCTGGACCCCAACTTATTCCCTGCCCTCTTTTATTTAGCCATGTAGATGTAGCCCCACGGAGGTGCCTCTTCCCCTCCCCACCACGTGCAGCCCCCCAGACCCTGCAAGGCAGCATCCTTCCCTGGCTCGGGACAGGCTTTGATCAGTCTGGAACTCTGAATAAGCAGCACTTTTGTAGCCCTGGAGCTGCTCAGGGATGAAATCCCCATGAATCCCCACGAGCTGCCATGATTTTCCAGGATGGTATTTCAACGTGTTTTAATTTACCTAAAACTCTCAGCAGCATGAACTGTATCCCAACCGCAAACGATTTGTCTTCAGGCTGGATGCTCCTGGAAGACAAAATGGAAAGCGTGCCCTCTTGCATTTGCGCAAAGATGGATGTTTCCCTGCCTGGCATCGCACGGAGCCTTACCCAAAAAGTCATCCTTCAACCCAAAGCCCCAAGGACCCCAGGCAGTTCCCGTTTACATCAGCAAAAATGATGGTGTTTCATTCATTAGGGCTAGAAGCTTACCACAGCCTTTTCCTGGCCTGAAAAACCTACCAAACTCCGTAAGAGACAGGGAGGAGCCCAGCTAAGGCTTTTTTTTTTTTTTGCTTTTAGTTTAAAGAATCTGTATGAGTAAAACACAGAAACCAATATAGCTGCCGGGTCTGCCAAACACAAGCAATACAAGGGATGCATGCTTTTTGTAACTGAAAGAGAAAAGGGATTTACCCACTGAGGAAGTGGCTTTTTTTGAGGTGGGATGCCCCAGTGTACATTTTTTTTAATGAAAGAAATATTTCAGGCTGTGTTTCCTGCTGGGCTCACACGTGCGAGAGGGCTGGGTGGCAGAGGACCCCCGGGTCATGCCACCTCAGGGGACTCATCTTCCCTTTCCTCTCTGCCCGGTGTGTGCACAGCTCGCTCATGGCATAAACGGTGATTTAATAATGCCTGGGAGCCAAGGCAAAAACAGGTTTTTAACCACAGCTTTTCCCTAAAAAGCAACTCTTCCGAGTGCTTCAGCCACAGCAAAACTGTTGGAAATATCATTTATAGACTAACACAGAGATTCCCCCGTAGTCTCCCCTCTCCCCCCGCACAGCCCCAGCCTCAGCCCCACCAGCCTGGGGCTCGTGGGGAGGCTGGCTCCAGCCTGCCACTGCCCACCCCGTCGGCACCTTCCCAAGGGTGTGGGAAACTGGAGTCCCGATTGCTTCTCCGCACCGGGAAGGGAGGCTGTCTTCAAGCGAGATCCATCAGAGGATGGAAGGTAATGAAACCTCTTAGCTTAGCACGGAGCTGCGTTAAAAAGCGCCCACGTACGGCCGTGCTAAATTGACATTGAGTTAATGGCGCATCTCGTCACCGAGGCATCAGCCGTGGGTGGGGAGAAGGAACGGGATGGCTGCTGGATCTGAAGGTTGCGCTGAGACCTGGAATGGGGGGTGCTGATGGCAATGTGGGGTCCCCGTGAGCCCCACGGCCCCCTCGGTGGGTGGAAGTGCTGTGGGTGCCTGGCACAGCATGACACCCACCGGCTGCTCCTTGCCTGAGCCTGTTGGTGAACACCACGCTGCCTGCAAGAGCAATTGGCCATGCAGCACTGGTGGCCCCATGGCAAAGCCTCTAGCAGCCTGAAATCACCACTTGCTGCTTAACTCCGCAGGGATCAGCAGCAACAGCCAGAGAGACCTTGGAGGAGCCTTTGCCATCTTAGGGCAGCAGGAGCTCTGTTAGGGCAGGGTCTGCAAGAGCGAGTCCTGAAGGTCTCTCCTGCTTCAACACTTGAGGCTGGAGCTGCGCGACGTTTCTGTCCCACCCAGACATGCCAGGTCTTTGCCAGCAAAGCACAGCCTGCTCCCAAGCCAGACACAGCCTAGAAGATGGACAACCACCTGCACTGCCAGGTGACAGGAGCAGGGAAGCCCCATTCTCCATTCCCTGCCCCAACACGTGGAAAACCCACGTAAAAGCAATTGGAGGAACTGGGCATGCGGTGCAGTATAGATTTAACCCTTCAGTCCCTCAGCTGGAGAAAACCCTCCTCCTCAATTCAAGGACCCCTTGGTTTTCCAAACACAACCTCTGGATGCCTCTTCTGCCGTGCTTGAAGGAGTGGCCGCCCCTAGACCATGGCCAACCCGGTCCGCTCACCTCAGGATGATCATGAAGGACGGTGTGTGGGACGTGCTGGCAAGGATCCCCGCCAGGCAGGACAGGACCACAAAGGGCAGGAAGAGGCGGGAGCAGCCAGGGCCACAGGACCCGGGCTTGGCAAACCCCGCGAGCCCATTTTCGGAGATGCAGCTGCAGTTGTAGTAGTTCTGCAGAGAGGAGAGAAAACCCAGAGGCTGCTCATCATGGAGATACCAGGGATAGCTGCCAGCTGTCATAGACAGGGAGGGTGTTTAGGTTTTGTCTGTAAATAATTAGCCGTAATTAGCACTCAACACTTCAGGGAGCAGGGAGAAAGAAAAGAAACACGCACAATTAAGCTAGCGGGGAGTAACAGACTGAGTGGCTGAGGAAACACATTTTTACCATCCCCACTTCCAGCCTCCAGCATGCTGCCATCTCCGAAAGGAGGTCCCAGCCCCACCAGGTCCCACGGGCATCACTAGGACGTCACACGCGTGCGCACGCCGAGCTGATGGGGAAGCTGGGACCACCGCGGTACCTCGGTTCACCTCGCTGTGCTTCCAGCGGCCCCCAGCCCCGATGCATCCTTGCCTTGCTGGTGTGAGCCCCAGCAATGCCTCCCTGCCCCCCGCAGTGATCCTTCCGTGCTCCTGCTTCCAGACCTGTGTTTCACGCCTGTTGCGCACAACACGCCTGCTGACACACAGGTTTATTTCAGCGCCGTTGTTTGCCAGCCCAATGCTTTGGCATCCCGCATAAATCCGGACTCTTGGCATGGAAAAATCTCACCCACAGCTGATACAACATTCAAGCCTGATGTGAGCTTACGGGCCCGTGTTGTATCTTTTGGAGGAGGTCTCCAGGGGAGCAGCCTGGGCTCCATCACACGTACCCAGCTTGACTCCTGCTGCCAGACCCTTTATCCAGGGGCTACATGTCGAGCAGAGCTGGCAACCAAAGAAAACACTTGGCAAGGGAAAATGCAAAACCTCACCTTTGAGAGAGGGTCAGCGTTAGCAAAGGATGCCTCAGGGCGAGGGATATGGGCTTTTTCTTCTTCTCCAAATTTTAGTCACTATCCTCTTTTTTTTTAACAAGAAACCTCATTTTCGGGGGGAAGAGACCTTTAGTAAAATGAGCGTGATCTTCTTGTTGCCGGAGGGGGACAGATTCACGGCAGGATGGCAGTCTGCAGAAGGGTAACCCCAGAGGCAGGAGCAGCCCAGGGTCTCCTAAATGCCCGTTCCCACATCGCTGCCTGGGGAAGTGGCACGGCTGATGCCCCTAAAAGGCACCCACAAGGAACTGCTCCTGGTTGAGAGCATGGCGGGGAGACTTGGGATGAGAGAGGACACAATCCCTCCTCCTACTTCTAGGAAAGATGATTTAGTATTTTAAATTAAGACTGGGATTTATCTTCTTCAGCCAACGAACTAAACCACACTCATCATCTGGGCTCCTTCTGCAGTCACGGAGGGAGAGGTGGGTCTCCGCAGGACCCACTACAGATAAGTACCTACGATAGCTGAGATTAATTTGGGCCAAATCAGTTAACAAAAACGCAATTAGATAAATTAAAACTCGCTCGACCTGTGTGACTGCCACCTTTTACAGAAAACCAGGGTCGCGACATTGAGGGGACTCGCACGAAGCCACATGGAGACAACGGGCTGGAGATGCACGTGATGGAGGCACCAGGCAGGGCGCTGCCCCTTCCATTCAAAACCTCGGAGGATTTTAGAGCAAGGAGCATGACTCCAGCTGCAAAAAACTCCGAGGAGCGGGGACAAGCCGCAAAGCCGCCGGTGGCCTGTCCCCGTGAGATGCACGGTCTGGGCAGCGGTGCCACGAGGCTGATGCAGTGCCAGGGCTGGGGAGAAGCCCAGCGGAGCGGGGAGAGGAGAATATCCGTGGGCAGGGGCAGGCAGCTGGATGGCACAGGCCCAGCCCTGGGTTTTTCAGGGCTATGCGTCAAAAACTCCCAACAGTACCGTTTAGCAAGTTGTTTTCTTAAGAGAGAAAGCTGCTCACATCAAACTCTGCCTGATGCTGTCTTATTCCTAGTTTTTCTCCCCGGCTGAGGTCTCCCGGTACACCAAATTTTGGGGTGTGCGCTGCCCAGCTCCGATCCGACCCAGCTGGCAGCAGAGGGATGTCCCTGATCCCACCCGTGGCCATGCACGACGAGAGCAGAGCGGTGCTCAGAAACCCGTGAGCCCCGTGGCACAGAGATTCCCGCAGCCCCAGGGGAGCCCCCGTGGCCACCTCAACTCAACCGGTCACGCCGGACCCAAACGGGTGGCAAAGCACTGAAAGGTTGTCACTGCAAGGTCCTGCTCTTGGCAAGGTTTGCAGGCTCCCGCTGTCGCCCATGAAATTTGGGGGTACAGGGCGATGCAAAGAGCAAATTGCTTTCAGTGCACAAGGGCTTTCAAGTGAGAGTGCTAAAGCCAAGCTTGCACTGTGCAGGCCTCCTCTGGAAGGGCTGCAGCAAAGCTGAGCCCAAAGTTGTAGGTTTTTCCACACATTGGGAGGAATTTTCTAATTTCTAGAAACCCGGGCATTTGGGACATGGAAAGCAGTGGGCAATGAGTGCCACAGGTCCCTGCACTGGCAAGGAGATGCTGAAAATGGTAAGAAAAGTGCAATATAGCAGAGGAAGCAGGAGCTGAGGATGCCGTAAAGTCCAAAAATCTTTTTTTCCTTTCCTGCTACAGGTAACACCCAAAACCGGAGAGGGACTGAGGTTGCTCTGCAGACGCCTGAGCTCAGCTCCTAGTCCAGCACGATAAAGGAGCAGAGCTCAGCATCTGTAGCCACATCACGGTGTGCCATGAGCTCCCCTGTCCCAGGGAGACGCAACTCCAGAGACGCAGAGTTGGCTACTACGTGCTGGCACATGGCTTGGCATTTGTAACAACATATTGAGATACAGTCCCCGTGCAGAAGAAGCTCTCACACAACTTAAATGGGATCAAGAGGTGGAAAGAAGATTCAGTAAGTTATCTCAGCGCTAAAGGAAGAGCTAATGCTGGCTTTACCAAGCAGCGCTTGCATGGCACCACCAAGGGAGCCCTGATTTTGCTGTAGCGTGTGGCTACACATAATTAGGCGTATAATGAATGCAGGAGTGGGTTGCATGCAGGAGCACAGGACATCAAAGGGCTGGAGGCATCTCTGAGGAGGCAGAAGCAGCTAAAAAAGGATCTGCTGTACAAAAGGCAGGCGCAGGGATGCAGAAAATCACATTTGGGACTAAGTTCTGGCAGAAAACATAATTGTTATTAAAATGAAGTGTTAATTAACAAAATGCTGCTAAAAACTGCCCAGACAGTCCCATGCTGCCATTATATCCTGTGCCAAGAACACTGCGGAAAACTACTCACTCTGCATGGATTGCTAACGTTTTTCGGATAGGTATTTGAATTGGCAAAGATCTCCTTGCTATTCATTTGTTGAACCGTATTGCCTGGAGACCCAACAGACAATTGGCACTGGGAAAACTCATCCCTGTTGGGGTTTTGGGGACAGGCAGGGAGCAGCAGAGGGGAGAGAAGCACGGGGCAGCAAAATAACCCTGCCAGGTCTGCAAATGAAGGGAAAGCCAAGAGAAAGGGCTTTCTCTTGGCCGAGAGAACCCCATTTCTCTAGCCCCCACAATGGGACTCTCCCACTAAACTGTCCTCTCGTGCAGACACTTGGCTTGACAACCAGTACTTATGGAGAGGACGTGTGCTGCAACTAGATCATGACTTTTTAACCTGCGAATCTGCAGGCTGAAAGGCGAATAATATCGCTCTAACAAGGCCCTCCCAGAGCATTCACCAAAGGTCTGCTACATGTCAGTGCTACGTGTACTGGGGCAATGATCTCTCCAGGACTGGCTTGCCCAGAGCATACAGAGTTGCTCCCTGAGTCCCCAAAAGCAAGACTTACCTCGTCTCTCTTAATCTATAGACGTAGCATCGTTATAACAAGTTATATGATGGAAACACCCAGCCTGCATCTGCAACTCTAAGTATCAGTTAAGTGTTTTCAGCTGGTATTTCCCCCCACTCTGCAGTTTGGACCAAGCGCAGTTTCGCATTTTGCTTCAGGAAAAAAAAAAAAAATTGTTCATTCTAGGCTTTGAGCAGTATTTTAGGTAAAGCCCAAGGAAATACTATTGGGTGAGCAGTCGGGGTGATACCTGCTGCAAGACATCGAGTATGTGAAAATGTGTACCACCTGCCTTGATATTTTATCTTCACAACCCTGGAAAAATGGAAACACTCAGACTCCATCCAGTTTCAGAGAATTTCAGGCATGTGATGCCTAAATTGGGAGCCTGGTTTTGGTAGGTCCCTGTTCAAGGAACAGAGATGGGGCAATTCACGGCAGGAGCCTGGAGGTGGGCTGACTCACCCCTTGAGAAAGCATCCCTTGAGTACAAGAGGCATCCATGGACTCGGGGTCATGCTAAGTGCTGTGATTAGCCTTCCCATACCGCATGCCCTCCTGTCCCACCACAGCAAACACAGCTAAGAAAGGTGACCTTGTTGGTCACCATTTAGTTGGGAAGGGAAAGCAGAAGGTCTTTGCATCTTCCATGCAAGAAGTCCACTCAAGCTGCTGGGTAGCAAGGTAGATATTGAAGCTAGGGTCTGTGGAACAAAACCTGACCTGGGGGGGAGCGGTGGGCGGGGAAGGACACCTTGACATCCTAAAAGGCTGGATACTTCAAAGGTTTCTGTCTGCTGCTTTGTCCAAGGACCTGTACTGGAAAAGGCTGTGTTATACTGGAGAGTGCTAAGAGACACTATCTACAAGGGGTTTTCCTGGGACGTTCTCAACCTTCCCCTGCTCATCCCACAGGCTCATGCAGAGTTTGCCCAACGCTAACGAACATCAGAAGACCTAATCGCCAGACTTGAGCGCTGCATTGGTCATCCCTCATTAGCCACCCCAAGCCAGGACACTAGCGCAGTGGGAATGACTCACCAGGACTGCGTTGCTGTCTGCACTGATATTTACGACTCTGCAGCCGGCGGAACAGGGCGAGATGTATTCGATAGCGTTAGAGCCGCAGATGGGGTTATAGGCTTTCTCGGGGCAGTTACACTGCAGGTTACACTCCAAGGCGTGGTGTCCAAATCCAGAGCTACGACAGGAAGAAAATATTAATACATGGTATTGAGCATCATTAATATGCATCTTATATGGAAAACATACTGCACATAAATTGAGATGAGTAAAGAAACACTTCATTGTTTAACAAAACCTTCCCCATATGTAAGTGAGGACCCATAGAAATTCTACTGTAACACCCGAAGCCTTTGCTCCTTCTGCTCCAAATGGTCAATGGAGTCACCCATTTCTGTCGTATTTGGCCCCAAATGTGGGGTCTTGGGGTAGTGTAACACCACGCTGTGGGAGGTGGTGAGCTCCCTGCTGGGTGCTTGGACCAGTTTCCACTGAGACCACAGGATGCTGAATATGGAGCGGGGCCAGAGGAGGCCCCAGCAACGCTCCGAGGGCTGGAACAGCTCTGCTGGGAGGACAGGCTGGGAGAGCTGGGGGGGCTCAGCCTGGAGCAGAGAAGGCTCCGGGGAGACCTTCCTGCAGCTGCCAGGGCTGAGAGGGGCTGAGGAGAAAGATGGGGACAGGCTTGTTAGCAGGGCCTGTAGTGATAGGACAAGGGGTAACGGTTTTAAACTGAAAGAGGGGAGATTTCTACTAGAAATTATGAAGAAATTATTTACTGTGAGGGTGGTGAAACCCTGCCCCAGGCTGCCCAGAGAGGTGGTCGATGCCCCATCCCTGGAAACATCCCAGGTCAGGCTGGACGGGGCTCTGAGCAACCGGCTGGAGTTGGGGATGTCCCTGCTCATGGCAGGGGGTTGGACTAGGTGGCCTTGAGAGGTCCCTTCCCACCCAAACCATGATGTGATTCTGTGATTCTTTGATTCTATGATTCTATCCCAGAGCTGGCCCCTGCCCCAATCATTTGCCTGTGAGTAGCGCGCTGCACTTTCCAAGATGAATCTTGTGTTGTTTGTGCCAAAATATGCTTACTTCAGGTTTCACAAGCAGTCAGTGAAATCAGAAGGAATAAAGACGCGGTGGATTTGGTGTTTATTCACAAAAGCATTGATTTCTAGCCTTATTCTATCATTGTTAACTGTTTCTCATGAGGGAAAAAACCTATTTCTGGGTATTCTGCTTAACTCCCACCTCCACCCCAAGGAGTGCGGCTGGGGATGGGGGCTACCCACCGGGAATGTGGGTATGACCCACCCTTGCCCAGACTAGGTGTAGCTGCTGGTACCTCTCGCTGTAGGTAACGCCTGCGACCTTCTGCGTGGGGCAGCCGAGGAAGAGGAGGGGGAAAGCCACGAGCAGGCAGAGGAACATGCCGAGGACGCACATGGCGCTGCATTGCCTCAGGGACACCTGGAACCGCCTCAGGATGGCACCACCCACCACGATGCCCACCATGGCTCCAGGGATGTTCACAGCACCTGTGGGGAAAGGCAGCTCCTGTGCCTTTGTTTTCCACCCTCCGAGCTGTATCAGTCGCTGCGTTACAGCGAAGGCCCAGAGGATTCGTTGCTGGGCTCCGATTTTTCGGCATCGGTGATCCGGAGGGGACCGAGTTTTTTGCAGGGACTGGTGGGTTCATGCTAAGAAAGAGCAGCTTTGCAAAAACAGCAGGATCGCACGGCAAAGTGGCTGTCGCATGTATCCATGCATGGAAGATGTAGGGACCAGTGAAAAGCTATGCTGCACCCAGCGAACGTGATTTTTCAGTGTAGACAGGAGAAAATATTAAGTAAACCTGGAGAGGATATTTAATTTCTGCATAATGCAGTAATGCGCCTGCTTCTGCTGTCATCATTGCAAAACTGCAAAGGTTTCCATGACAGACTCGGCATTTTGCAAAACCCACCTTTACAACGGGATACCAAAGGGCAAACACAGAAGTGCTATCTGTTTAGTTCAACAAAGAATCAATGGGGAGGTTGCTTTCAGCCCATAAATACCCACGCAAGGCAGGGATTTCCAACTGCAGAAAGCTTTTTGATCTAACAGAAAAAGGCAAAGCAAGATTCCGTAGCTGGGAACAAAAGCTAGATAAATTCATCCAAGAAATACGGTGCATGTCTCTAACAGAGTGGGTAAATCAAGCCTGGGAACAACTCAGCAGGACACATCAGTGTTAAATGCTTCAGCATTTACCCTTTCTGCCTGTATTTAGCCTGGGCTGCCGGGCTTTGCTGCTCTTCTCTGCTCACCTTCTTCTGACCTATTTGTTGCAGACTCTTTCTCTGAGGAGCCACGCTCTTTGTTCAAAAATATATTTTAAATACTTCTGTGTCGAAGTCTCTGTACTCTCCAAGTGATTATAAGAGTAGGGCTTTATTCTTCATATTTTTATTACCATGGGAAGATGGCACAGGGAGACGTCAGCCCTGGACAGGACTACAACAGAAGCAAAAGCAGTCTAATCTCATGAGCACATAACCTGCTCAGCGCTTGTTCCTTTCCTTCTAACAATATCAACAGCAAGCAATTAGCCCAACCGTTAAAAGCCATGAGTCTAACTATAGCAAACATTTTGAAGAGTTTAGATGTGATTATGACAACAGCCTCTTGTTGCCAAGTGTCTTCAAAACGCATGCATACATTACTGCAGCTTTAAATTTTATTTACTATCTACTTTTTTTAAGACCCTTAACCCAGTGATTGATGAAATGTAATCCCTGCTACAGAAACACGCACAATTCATATCTGATGCTTCTTTGCTCCCTTGATGCAATGAGTTGGTCTCCTCTCCTTGACTATAGTGAACAGCTTTAGATAACAAATATTTCTCCAGGACTTAAAAGGTTTTATTCTAGCAATATTCTCAGGCTGCAGTGTAAAGGAAGGAAGGTAGCTGAGAAATCGTATGGGCAAGGACCTGGTGCTACGTCTGTCTGTAGGTAATGGAAGGAGACTGGCAGTTCCAGAGGGAAAGGTGCTTGTTACGAATCTCTAGATTAATGTTTAAGAAAAGGCTTGCTCAAAAGCTGTCAAGCCTTGAGAGCAACACTTACCGATGATCATGTTGGCCAAGGACGCCGTGAGGGAGAACTGTCTCTCCAGAAACTTTGCCATGAACGTTGCTAAACCAGCAACCATGGCAGAGAGGTTGACCTGAGCCAACACCACCAGCAGGTAGACGGGATGACGCAGGTTCCTCAACAGGACCAAGGGAAAATCTGAAAGTAAAAGAGGAAACCTGTTGCGTACAGAGGAGGTGTACAGCAAAATATTAATCCATGGGAAGTGGCAAACCCTTGAATTTTCCCTCAATTTTTGTGCAGAATTAACTCATTAGGAGCGCTGAGATCTTCTGAACATTTCATTTACAAAAAGGCAGACCATGTGCTTTCAGGATTTATCATTTGAGGGCTTGATTGACCATTTGGATATTAAAAAGTCAGGATGAAGCATCAGGGCATTGCAAAAATTGAACACTTCAGCACTGAGGTTTGCTGCAAATAAAGTCGATTTCATCTCAGCTAACAGCAGCCATCTAATGGCAGATGTCTTGTCCAGGGTGAGAGGGGGAAGCCACCGACTCTCATCCCACCTGCCTTAGGAATCAGCCATGGG
Source organism: Phaethon lepturus (assembly GCF_000687285.1). Classification (NCBI taxonomy): domain Eukaryota; kingdom Metazoa; phylum Chordata; class Aves; order Phaethontiformes; family Phaethontidae; genus Phaethon; species Phaethon lepturus. The sequence continues at coordinate 15,130 of NW_010522780.1, forward strand.
ATGTGTGAATCAACGGCAGAAGTTATTTGTTGCAAAAGATGAAGCAAAAAAAGTAGGGTTTTCAGCACAAAGACTGTCCAGCCTCAAAGTGAACCTGAGAAGAGAGCAACTCCTTTCTGGATATGTTCCACCCCTGCAGAGCTCACCTCCGTATCTGTTAGTCCTTTTGATTTGCTGCTAAGGTCAGTCACACTTAATTTCTGCTAAATCCCACACAGCTGAGACTGGGAACAGCTCTAAATACGTGCACACACACAGGCAGCGTATAAAGGGTCTGTGCCAGTGCAATGGGAAACTGTTGGAGGCGTCAGCATCAGAGGGAAGGGAAAGGGAAAGGGAAAGGGAAAGGGAAAGGGAAAGGGAAAGGGAAAGGGAAAGGGAAAGGGAAAGGGAAAGGGAAAGGGAAAGGGAAAGGGAAAGGGAAAGGGAAAGGGAAAGGGAAAGGGAAAGGGAAAGGGAAAGGGAAAGGGAAAGGGAAAGGGAAAGGGAAAGGGAAAGGGAAAGAAGGGAAGGGAAGGGAAGGGGAAAGGGAAAGGAAAGGGAAGGGAAAGGGAAGGAAAAGAATATTTTCAGCTCACCTAGTCCAACTGCCTGACCACTTCAGGGCTGACCAAAAGTCAACGTATCTTATTAAGGGCATTGTCCAAATGCCTCTTAAACACTGACAGCCTTGGGGCATTGACCACCTCTCTAGGAAGCTTGTTCCAGCGTTTGACCACCCTGTCAGTAAAGAAATACTTACTAAGTAAACCCTAAATGAAGCACCTTGACCCGAGAAGATTGATATCTCACATCAACACTTGGGTGATGTGCTCAAGCAACCCTGAGCATCTGCTAACGTCGAGGACAAATCTGCCGCCTTCTGCAGCGACACCTCCTGCTGAGCTCTTGCTGAGAGCTCCCAGGGCCTCACGATGCCGTAGGAGCAAGGCAAGTGGTCCTGCCATGGTTTTTCAGCCTCAGCTGAACCTCTGCAAATCCTGTCCGTATCTCCTGCCTTCCATGGGTGGACTGCACCGGGATGGCAGAGAGCAACATGGAAACCTGCGTGCCTTTCCCCCGCCACCCATGGGCCGAGGGCTGCAGCGCTGAGTGATTACCGGGGCTGCTACAAACACACATGGCCCGAGTAAACACGGCCTCGGCTCCTTTCCCTGAAGCTTTCTGGCAAGGCTTCTGCTAAAACAAACACGAAAGTAGCTGGGAAGTCATTAAAAGTTAATTTACTTGTTTGCTGTCGTTGCAATTTGAATGTCCTTTTTGTTTCAATCATAAAAATGTATTTTTTTTTATTCCGGGCAAGAAACACTCCAGAATATTCCCCTGTGGCTGAATCCTTACTGCTTAAGAAAAATATATCTCCAGCCTGCTCAGCAAAGACAACTGCCCTGCTCCCAGCACCGTGGGAATCGGGATGCCCGATGCTGACACCCACCAGCCGGGAGGCTGCAGTTCTCCAGCCCGGAGCGATTTCTCCTTCGTGCACATCCTGAACCCACTTTCTGCTCATGCCTTTGCCCCCCCTGAAGCATCGCCTTCCCCCGCACTCTCCGTCCAGCTTTGCAGCACTCAAGCGACGGGTGCGCAATGAGGGCAACTTCCACCCAAAGAGATGAAGAGTTTCCCAGCTGAGGGCTCTGAATGCCAATATGCTGAAGCAGAGATAAGGAATTAACAGGGAGGATTAATGCAGGGGCCTGCCATAAATTAATGGTGTTAATTCTTAGCAGTTCACAAACAACTGGGACAATCTTTATATCTGCTCCAGCACAGAGGCGCTGGGAGGCTGCAGCGGGGAGAACTCTCTGGTGCTCGTCTGGGAGCTGCCCCAAGTGTATTTGTTTTGGCTGTCCCAAAAAGTTATGTGAAGGGCAAAAGTCCCCCCACGGATGCGAGGGGGTCCCCCATAGACAAAGGCAAAGCTCTCGTTCACGGGGGTATTGCCTTTCCAGCTCAGCACTCTGCTGAGGGCATCGGGGAGCAGAAAGGGTCCAAGCGTGTAAGGCATGTTCAGGGACCCTGAAATAGTGACACGCCGGAGAGCGGGGAGGCCAGCAGCCCACCAGAGAGGGAATGAGCTGCAAAGGTATCTCTGAGCTGGACCAAGGTGAACGCCAAAGACGGGAAGCCGTTTTGCTCTTAAAATATGAATACAGCTCTTGCTTTTTGAAGCAAATTCCTGCCTAGTTTGCACACTGGAATATCTCAGACATATTGCAAATATGAAACCTCAACTTGCTTGCTGAAAAATCTCCCGAGGGCTAATCCAGCCTTTTGTGGGAGGTAGTGGGAATCTTCCACCAAAAAGATTTCTCTTCCCTAGAATCCTTTGGTCTTTTCAATCAGACTATGCCCTCTTGCCACTCCAGATCAAAGCTATAACACCACGACAACAAGCAGGTCTCCCGCTTCATGGTGGGAGGCAGCAAGATTGCCATCCCTTGCAGTCACCACCTCATTACTAACTCACCTTCCTTAGAGCTCCAGAGAGGAAGCTGGGCAGGTATTAAAAGTGTAAACTTTAAAATAATAATAAAAAAATATCCTTGAAACCATCTTTAGGCACCATAGAGAAACAAACAAGTCACAAGCTCAGTGTTTTAATTGCTTTGAAGATCACCTTTAATGGATTAATTCCCAGTATGTGCAACAGAAGCTGAACATCCTCCCAGGTGTTTTCAACAGAAGCTTAGAAATTAGCAATGGAAATGGCTTCAGGCTAGCTAAATCCTACTTTCTTAATTACTGTGAGCAGGTCCAATGCCTGCAAAAGGAGCACTTTGTGAGTACGAGGAGCAGGGTGCAACCCAATGTCACACAGAGCATCTGTGCAAGAGCCAAGATCATTCCCCACAGTGCTTTGACTTTCCTACTTTTGAATAACTCCAGCGAGTGGAGCCTGCTCCCTTCTTGGGTAATTGACCTCATTGTTTGGAAATGTCCCCAGTGCTTTGCCTGTGTATTTATCCTGTACAAAGCTCCATCCTGTTGTTGCTGACTGGATAGAAAAGCTCTTCCTGTCCTTCAGGCAGAGTTCCTAGGGCTTTGCAAACTGCTCTTGCTCATCACACATTACCCTAGAAAGATTTAAAGCCCGGTGGCTTCCAGAGAAATGGAGAACATGAAGCACCTCACGGGATGGGCTCTAACCCATCCGCATTTTGCTCCCAGCAAAGTAAAGAGCAAAAATTCCTGCAAGCCTTATTTCGCTCTCAGTTACCTCCATGTGCACTGAAGCAACAGAACAAATGACAAAATGCATTTCCTTCTCCATAATCATGCTTCATTTTGCATCATTTAAGCTGAAATAAGTGACTAATTTCTGAACATCTTCCTCCTCCAGGTCGGCTTTGTAATTTAAGGCTTGCCTCTGCCAAGCCTTTAAGAAAACAATGAACCCTTAAAGGAGCTCTTCGGTCTTATTCTGCTCAAGAAGCAGCCTCAAGCAGTTTGCTGAATCACAGCCTAAACAGATAGCGTCTTTCTCACCCGGAGTTTCCCCAGGCTTGGGCCAGGTTTGCAGCGGGAGCTGCATTTTCCCCACCCGTCAGGGAAAGCCGTCCCTGCTCCCTCCAGCTGACAGACAAAGGGACCCTTCCCAACGAAAGACGCTGCCTTCCTCCAGGGTGAAGTGTTCGTGGTCCCAGGTTGAGTTTGCAGCCATCCCATGTGGGTGGCCCGTGTGAAAGTACGAGACCGGTTTGCAAAATGCTTTAACACCAGCAGTGAGCCAACTCCAAGTGTTGACTCACAATCCCAAGTGCACTGTTTGGGCAGACCCAAAATTGATGTCGCAAAGTCCTTTCTAACTGAAAGCGGAGGAAGACCTGCAGATGAGCCAAATAACAAAGTACAGCCCTAATCTCCAGGACCATTTGTAGATGTGGCACTTAGGGACACGGTTTAGTGGTGGATTTCACAGAATCCCAGAAGGGTTTGGGTGGGAAGGGACCTCTCAAGGCCATCTAGTCCAACCCCCTGCCATGAGCAGGGACATTCCCAACTCGAGCAGGTTGCTCAGAGCCCCGTCCAGCCTGACCTGGGATGTTCCCAGGGATGGGGCATCCACCACCTCTCTGGGCAACCTGGGCCAGGGTTTCAGCACCCTCCGTGTGAAACGTTTCTGCCGTAGATCTAGTCTGAATCTGCCCTCTTGTAGTTTAAAACCGTTACCCCTTGTCCTGTCGCAACAGGCTCTGCTAAAAAGTCCGTCCCCATCTTTCTCACAAGCCCCTTTATGAGACTTGGCAGTATTAGGTTTACCGTTGGACTTGATGATCCTAAAGGTCTTTTACAACCTAAACAATTCTGTGTTTCTATGATTTTACAATTTTACAACCTACGTGAGGTATGCAAACACCTCAGGTGTGTTCAAACTCTGTCTTACAAGGGATGTGGGAGAAACAGGACTGAAATATCATACGGAAAAATCTGAGATCCTGTGTGGTCCCTGCTTGATCCAGTCCCTGCCCACATCCTAATTCTTTCCTTCGTCCCAGCCCAAAGAGGGACGGGGACTCCCACAGCATTTCTCCATCCGCTCTGCTTCGTTCTGTCTCTCTTTTTAAATGACAGAAGGTAGAAAACTGCAAGGCGATTCAGGGTGGAAAATCTCCAAACGTTGTTTTCATGAGCTATCGTATAGAAAAGAATAGTAAAAATAGAGAGGAAAGAATCCTTGGTGACAGAAAGAAGAAACAAAATAAGCAGGGGAATCACAAAATGGGAGGTAAAATTGTCTTCCTAGTGGCCTGTAGAGGAGTCAGCCCTGAAGTCTTCAGACTTCACCCAAATCGTCCCCATCTACACCATCACGCACCAGCTACCATCCAGTTTCTGTCTCTAAAAAGAGTTTCGTATTAGAAACCCTGGGGATTTCAGCAACACTGTTCTCCCGGACACTGCAATTTTTTTCAGGACTGGGCTTTAGGGGAGGAATTCTCAGAAATAACGAATTTATTAGCACAGCTCCCGCAGCCCTCACAACGGCTGCCCTGATGCAAAGCCCCGAGCCAAACCTGCAGCTCGAGCAGACGAAAGCATTTCCTCCGCTCTTCACCCAGCAGCAGGGAGCTCATTTTTATTCATTTTTCAGAGGCAAAGAGCAGAGTGTCGGTGTGAAAATCCCATCTGAGCGCTATAAATCTGCTCCCACGCAATCTCTTCCATCACACGGGGTGTTTAAATGACAGTACAACAAGGTCAGCGGGGGGGAATAAACCCCCGACTTGCTCCTCTAATTTAGCATTAGGCTAGCGAGCAAATGGTGCAACTCGCAGAATAAAAACCTGCCCACGCTCGTCTGGCTGTGCCTGCCCTGCACTGACCTTAATAAAACAGAGAATTTCCAATAAATTAAAGGGATAATATTGAGGAAATATGGAGGAAGCTGGCATGGATTGACTTCAGCGGGTCACTTTTCTTAAGTAATTGCCCAAGTGCAGAGTATTTCCTCCAAAAAAAACAACGCTGAGCAGTAACCTCCAGAGACTGAAGCCCAGCTGATTCCCTTCAGCCCAAAGAGCCTACTCATTTCTAAACAAGCTAACGGCACTGGATTAAAATCACCCTGCACAAACATGCACCTGATTTTAATTGCTCAGAGCCCGGCTCCAGGCAGCGCAGGCTGTCCTCGGCGGGGCAGGGAGGGCAGCCTGGCTCTGGTGTTGTCACCAGCCTTGAAAGAGGGGGTCTGAGGAGGCTTTTGGGGACGAAGAGCTGCCGGTGCTGGTGAGGGTCTGATTCATACTACGATCTGGAAGCTGAGTGGGGAAAACCAGATGAACAACCCCGCCTCTAACTGGGGGGGGTCTTCCCTTTCCCAGGGCTCTGCTCCAGGCTCACGGCTTGCATCCCTCTTCCCTGCCTGGCTCCGGGCTCCGAGGAGGTTCTGGCCTGCGTTTCCCACTGCCCAGCTGAACCACAAAGCCACACAACATTAAGAGCTACCAACCCCAGATGCTTTGACCAGCATGAGGTGGAGCAGGCTAGCCTGGACACGATGGCCAGCATCTGCTGTGAGCAGACCAGGAAGAGATCTGCAGATCTAATTAAACCCAACAGTGCGCCTAAGCTGCAATGAGGGCTTGCCTGGGAGGCAGGCTGAGCGCAGGGAGGAACATCCCTTTTTCTCACCAGCATTGCAACTGGCCCGTCGCCGGGATGCACGCTTGTGCGAGCGGAGGAACCCCGTCCAAGCGGGAGGCGGGGGACGCACACACTTACGTTTGATGAACTTGGTTAGAGAGAGGTTCTGCTCGTGTTCAGATCTCGACCTGAGCTGGCTGAGCACATCCTCGCCCTTCTTGCTGTCGCGCTCCTTCCCACTCGCCACCTGGGGACAGACAAGAACCCGTCTGCACCGACCACGCCGGAGTGGTCCAAGTTCCACTGAACTTGCTTTTTTCTCCCCCAAACCACGGCAGACGGCCGCCCGTGCTTCCTGCGTAAGCCTCTGCATCGGGCAAGAGGGATACCCTTAAGGAGACGCTTTTCTTCCCCAGAGGGTCTGTTCTGCCCCTGTGTGCACAGCAAGCGGGCACAGGAACCCAAGGAGCGATGCACCGAGACCTCCGCCCAGGGCAGGTCTGGACACGGGTTTTGGGTGGAGGTTGAGCATTTCGGCTGTCTCTCCATGTGTAGCGTAACAAGCTGCTGCGGAGGTGCCTCTGCCCGTCACCAGCAGGCAGCAGCCGTAGGAGGAAAAAATCCAGGCAAGGAGGTAGCCTGCGACCGAGGCAAAACATTTTTCACCTAAGCCAAGAGGGGCTGACCCGGAGGCACCCGGAGTCAGGAGGTACCGGGGGTCACCTCACCCTCACCTCTCCCAGCCCCTTTCCACTCTCCTCCTGCTCGTGGAAACCCCAGCTGAATTCTAGCAACTCCTGCCCTCTTTAATGCTCTTAATTCTTTTTAGCCCCATCTTTCCCACTGAACAGCAGCAGCGTAGAAGGGGCATCCTCTCCTGTCCTGGTCCACGGAAGGGGACAGATCCCACAGCTCCCCCAGTCTTCCTTCTCTGTTCAGGGGAACAAGACTTTGCAGCTGGAGGTCGGATGGGTCCCGGTGTCGCTGCTTAATTTAGCCTCAGCCGATGCTTACAGCTCCGCGGGACGTTAATCCAGGTGCCCGCGGGACCTGTCACGCAGCCGCCGCTCACAAGCAAAGAGGGGCTGGCAGAAGAGGAGAGGGGGAAGATGGAGGGCTTGGATCATCTAAGGTCCATCCCGGCCTCATTAGGAGATGACTGCATGTCCGAGGCAAGCGTCCAACATCCCATCAGCAAGCAGGAGGCCAAGGGAGGGGAGGATTTCTTGGATGTGCATCGGATCCCTTGCTCTGCAGGCTTTCAGGGGAATCACTGGATGGAGGCCATTAATTAGATTAGATACGCTACTCTACACGTGTAATAACAGAAAGTGTTCGGCGGGAGCGCGGTTTTCACGGAAAACCACAGTGTATTTTTAGCCAGAAGAACAGAGCCAGTGGCTCCATCTCTGACATCCCACATCGCCTCAGCAACGGCACTGCTGCAACTCTCGACACAAACCTAATCTGAGTCAGAAAAATGAGTTCATTCAACAGAAATGAGATGTTCTTAATTCACAGAAAGAACTGGACAGCTTTTTGGCTAAAATTATCTCTTTTCCTTTGAAACTGAGACTGATTATTAAATATCGGAGAGGTCAAAATGTCCCGCGCTGCAAATGCCACGATTCCTTTCTGAAAAGCCTCTACGAGGCAAAAGCGATGAAACTCCTTTCATGGCTTTTATTGGTTAGAGCTCGGAGATTAATACATTTTTCAAATGCAAAGATAACATCCAGCTTCCTTTCACTTTTCAATTAGGTTACGGGGTCTCTTCCCTCGGCTCTAGAACTGCAGTGTTTTCCAAAAATACAGTCAAGCTGTTACTGACTGTGGCTTTCTCAGCTTCCAGCCAGAGAGGTAACAGTCTGCTGGGCACTGCCTGCACATCCAAATACAAACAAAAAGAAGCCCCAGATCCCCCCAAATTCCCCATTCCAGGATGCCTCCGCATGAGCGTGACCCTTGCGAGCGGGGCATTTCTGTGCACATCTGGCTTAGCACCCACCTGAGGAGCAGCTCTGCTGCCTGCACCTGGAGCAAAGCCCTCGAGGAGGAGGAAAACTCCTCACCCCATGTTGGCTTGGCCCCATGATTATGTTTTTTTTGTTCCGTGAAAGGATCAGGAAATGTATTCCTCTGGGATGAAGCAGGCACGTTCACACGCCGGGAACGCAAGCTGCGGAGAGACTGAATCACTGAATCACAGAATCATTAAGGTTG
>NW_010522781.1:0-30798 GCF_000687285.1 Phaethon lepturus
ACCGCCGAGCACCCGCAGGTAGGGGCCGCCGCCGCTCCCCGCCGCGCTGGCTCTCGGCATCCTCCGGATCTTTTTTAAATACGGAAATAAAATTCTACGTACGAACAGGCTACAGGACAGATCTAGGCGTATGTGGTTTTTTTAGCATAATCAAGTATTAATATGGAAAATGTCAGACTTTGAATTTTTCGCTATAGACCTACGGATGCTGGGCCTGGCAGAAGGTTTTTGGGGCCGCTTCGAACGTGGCTGCCGGGTTGTTACCCTTCCGTGTTTCCCCCCCTTTTCCCCTCCGGCTCTCCGGCAGTTTCAGGAGCTACGGCCCATCCACATGAAGTCACCAGCGTCTAGGATGCTTCCCAAACTTCTCACTGCCAGTTAAAAGTGCACAGACCACAGCAGTCTGGCTGTGGCAGATCTGCAAAAAGGAGTGCCGTCGAGGCTGCCTTTTTGCATTTTTTAAAGCGCGATATTCTTGCTGTATGCACGAGACAGAAATGATTGGGACAGCGTGCCAAGAGCAGTATGTCACATTTTATTGGTGTTCTTTTAAAATTTCTTCATAAAAGGGTACAGTTTTTAGGCCAAGTGTAACATTCAGTATTTTCTAAATATTTAACAAAAGATACCTGCCAGTATGTAATTAAAAGTCAGTACACTGGTTGTATTTTCCAGGTGTTCACTGTTGAAGAAATGATGCCCCATGTCCAACACATGAAAGGAGGTCACAGTAAAAACCTCTTCCTTAAAGACAAAAAGAAGAAAGGGTTCTGGCTGGTGACTGTTCTGCACAACAGGCAAATCAATTTAAACGATCTTGCTAAAAAACTGGGTGTTGGAAGTGGAAACCTAAGATTTGCCGACGAAAACGCCATGCTGGAAAAACTGAAAGTGGGCCAGGGTTGTGCGACACCACTAGCCCTCTTCTGTGACCAGGGAGATGTGAGGTTTGTGCTGGATGCTGGCTTTCTGGAAGGTGGCCACCAAAAGGTGTATTTTCATCCAATGACAAATTCTGCAACCATGGGCTTAAGCCCTGATGACTTTTTGAAGTTCGTGAAATCAACAGGCCATGATCCCATCATCATACATTTTGATGAAGACATTAAGTAGATGAAGTTCACTTTTCCAGTACTAGGCATAGATTTTGTAAAGTGGAAGAGCAAAACTGGTGAAAGCCTCTTTACAAATAAAATTTGGAAGAAAAAACCCAAAAAACAAACAGGCTTACTCCTTTTTTATTTTTTCAATTGTGTATGTTTATATTGTATAAGCTGGTGAGAAAAAAAATACTGTCTTTGGGTTACTGGAAGTTTAACAGAATATTCTTAAAAAGACATGTTTGCAATCTACTACTAAGTAACCAGTAAGTCAAAAAGGCATTATTTAAATAATGTTATAGTCTTTATTAACAAAATGGATAAAACTGGAACTTTCCATGCGTGGTACTGGCCTTGAAGGTTTCAACTTAAAACAACATCATTAGGAAACAAGAAAATTAACTTTGAAAAGTTCTAAAATATTTGTCAATACACACAGGACAGAGATGTCTAAATTGTGTACCTGTACCCATTTACCCCCTAGTACACGTTGCTTTCTTTTTATTTTTGCCTAGAAAAAAACCAACTTGCCTACGCTACAGGAAACTCATTTGATTGTCTACGTTTTTAGTTGCATTTTTACTTTCACAGTCTCCTCCCCTTGGGTAATGATTTAAGCTTTCTGGTGGTTCCCAGGTGACGCGGCGACTAACGCCCCATTGAGAGGGGTGCACGCCTAGCCCATTTCTAGAGCCTCTCCCAAAATGGCTGACCGCGAGGGAGCTGCCTGGCAGCAAAGGGGGAACCTGGTACCAGCCGCTCCTGGCAGAAGAGGTCCAAGGAACATGGACCCTATCTCTCTGGGTTCCTTACCAGGTGTAGTATCTCTTGGTGACACCTGGGAGGAAAACTAATACACCCCGGAACTGCGTTATTGTGCGCAATTTCTGCAGATTCACAAACCCATGGAGGACATGCATCTTCTCTGCTCCGAGGAACCTTACCCAGCATCTACAGAACTGGAAAGAATGGTACAACGAGGAGCTGCACTTGAGCTTCTCCCTTCAGGAGAAGGGGACTGCACCGACGAACATCCCTGTGTTGAAGGGGTTGAGGGGAGGCCGATTTCGCTTTCAATACGTGATATATATTTAATGTAGGAAAGTATCTTACTATCACAAGAACAAGACCAGTACATTCTTGACGTTAAATTTCAAATCTAATTCTTTCTCCTCTTGCCTAAATGAATAAAACCCCCTTCAAATAGATTTTGTGTTGAAGACAGAAGCAGCAGAAAGTCATGAAGTCCAGTGAACATACTGTGGCAAGGAGCACCCACACAAACCCCAAAGACAGGGGAGCAGTGAAAGTGAAGGACGAAGTCTGAAAATAACGGGGAGAAGGGCTTTTGAACACAGCCTAACGAGTATGTCATGTACAAGCTCTGCCTAAAAGGCAAGCAATGGTGTCAACACAAGTTGAGACAGAACAGATATGAGGAATACAGAAGCACAAAGAAAAAACACAGAAAAGGACTTGCCATCTTGGATGACTACTACTGCATCACGCTAAAGGATGTGATGCTAACAGGGAAACACCTCCAAAGAAACACAAGGCAAAAATCAGCCAGTTTGACTCAGTTTTATTCTAGCTGGCCAAGACAGTTCTATGAGCTGAGAACACCATAAACATTTGTGTGTTGGATTGTTGATTATTTTTTTTTTCCCCCTGTAAGAAGGTGAGATCTTTAATTCTACAGAATGAACCACCACCATTAACTGAGTAAGAAAAAACATCTTCTAGGGCAAGGCAAGTTACTTCACAAACATCCATACCATGGTTTCCTTCATTTCTGAAGGATTTGGCACCCGTTCTCGGGGATGTGAACGACAGAATACATCATGACACAGGTGTTTAAACTCTCCCTTCCACCTCAGAAAGACACAAACCAACCCCATCTATCGTGGCAGTTGTCTCAAGTGGGACAGGAGTGACCTAGAAATGTTGAAGCGTAGGAAGAGTCACTAAAAAGCTGTCCAGATACATGCGATTTTGTATTTGTTGGTAAATAAAAGACTGAAAGGAACAGCTGGTATCTGGGAATATTGGGTTGGTAACGGACTCGGGATTGACAAATGCCTTACTAAGTTAGCTAGATACTGAGATATAGTCTGCAGTGTCTATAAAAGTAAAATTTATCTTACCCTCTGCCTGCCACTCACTCTCCCTCCCCTTTAAGGTTGTTTCTTTGTGGTACCCCAAAAAATCCTTTATCACAATCAGAGTAAATTTGACTTGTCAGGTTTTTTTTAAATCCAGAAAGCTTTAAACGTGAAAATTTGTTTTGAAGATGTGCACAATAGCAGTTTACTATGCTTCATGAATCTTAAAATCTGTGCTGTCTAAAATTTAACTGCCTTTGTCCTCAGAAGAGATTCTGAGACTTGTCTCGGCAAAAATAACAACCAAGCAAAATCAAAGCTTCAAATACTACATTTGGCAAATCTATAATGAATTCTTTTTGTATTTACTTATGAAATTAGTGTATTTGTTTCTTAAATAATACCAAAATAGTGTATAATTAAAAGCTACACAGGTCTACGCAAATAAGCAACACGAAACAAACTACACACTGTCCAGAAAAATTCTGCTACAGATTTATCGGTTTCCTTCTGGAAGAAATACTCACTGAACACATCACCAACTGACCACAATGCCATTACTTAACACCAATATCCTTCCAGTAACATCAGTTTCCAGAAAAAAGTGTGTATAAATGTACACACAAAATAAGAATAAAAATTATTTGGTTTGGCATTTTAATAACATCATTAATAAATGTATACAATGGCAAACATTTAAAAAATCAGTATGTAAAGGAAATTACAGTTTTAAATAAGAGCTTTTTAAGTTTTGTTTCACACCTAGGTACATTCCTTTAAGGCAGTTTTATTAATATCAAAGCATTATTTACACATACATTATCATCTAACTCTAAAAATCATACATGAGCTCCTTTGTTGAGGCTGCATCATGTCTTGGAAAAAGTTCAGAAATAATACGTGTTGGGAATGTTACTAAATCCTCAGCAGACTATCAGAAAAGCAAATAAAAATTATACATCGTATAGTACTACGACCTCTTTTGTAATCTTGAACTAGCAGTGACAGATTTGGCAACTCTTGCGGTAAAAAGCTCGTTGTATGCTGTCCAACAGCTGCCGTGTTCTTCCCCTGGGAGTTAGTGTTTCAGAAAACGTGAAGCAGCTTCCAAATTAAATTTCTGTTTTTATTTTATTTTAAGGGCACAGACTGGAAAGATTAAGGAAGGAAAAAGAAAATAATTGAAAAATCATCAGAGCACAGAGAAACTCCTGGCTGCTCTTCTGCTCTGAAGCTTCTTTCCAAAAAGCAGCAGATTCTCTCTCTTTGATGCAAATGTGCTGCTTTTGGCTAATCTAGCAAATACAACCTCAAAAATCCCACTCTGGCCTCCGTACTGACGCAAAGTGGGTCGAAACCCGCTTAAAATGGCACAGAGGGGCACCAGCCAGGACTCTGGCACATGGACTCTGAGCTAGCAGGATGAATTCTGCCCCCAAACTCCTGCCAATTCTCTCATACACAGAAACTTTGCTTAGGTTTTTGAATGGGAGGGGTAATTTCTAATACACGTTTATCAGTTAAATAGTAGTTGTAAAGTTTGTGACTATACACTGGCTGTGATTGCACAGATGCTTTAGAAGAAGGTGTAATATGCAGAAAGTGTAGCAGTTGTGACAGGTAATCTTGGAGAACCAAATGAATACAGAAAAGAACTGAGCCAACAAAAGTCAGGAGATGCCCGTGTGACGAAAACAGCACAGCCACCCGTGACGAGGGCAGGTTACATGTGCCCGACAGTGCTCCGCAGTCACGGCAATATGCCACCCTTGCCTAATTCCCAGGGTCTCAGAGAATCTACCTCAACACACACAACTGCTGGGGGTCTTTGAATACAAACAGCATTTGGCACTACAGTTTAAATCTGTTAATTCAAGACATGCATGTTCTTCTAAAAATAGTGACGCTAGTAAATGGTTAGGGTTTAATAGTTTGAAATGCATCAGGTCTTGGTTGTCAAAGAGAACTAGGAGAATCCAGTCGCAATCAGATCCTGAAACGAGCTTGAAAATACCATAATTTAGAATCGAGAGAGATTTTCCCTAATATTTATGGTATTTCAATTCTCTTTCCTAACAGCTATGCCTCTAGTAAGGGCTACCGGCATTCCAGATTTTGTATCTTTGTCTATGAAATTCTGTAAAGGCAACTTTTCCTTCCGTCTCAATGGCTCTACCCTTACTGCCGTACAGGAACGGCGCAGAAATCGGGCTCCACACCATGTTCTTACTGCTTAGAGTACTTTACCCCTACAGCATGTCAGGGCTCTGTCTGTCTCACCTGGTTTCGGGGGAGAAACTCGGCTGTGCCCCAAGCTTTGAGTGCACCCAGGAACACACAAATTAACCTGCATACAGGAATACCGGCCCGGACACACCGCACCTCTTCTGGCCACTGCCGTCCGCCCCACCCGCCCCTCTGGCAACGTCTCGTAGCCATCATTGCATGGCTTGGGATGCCCCAAATCCTTCTCAAAGATGTCATCATATTGGTTACGACGGGGGGTGGGGATTCCAAATGCAACTGACCTCAGGCTGCCTACAAAACCATTGTGGAGCTGGATTTCAGGAGCGCCCTGGGCTTCAGATCGCTCCTGGGGTTGCTAATCTACGTTGATACTCTGCAAAAATCACCATGCTTCCACTGACACCGGTGAAAATCTTGACACCGAGAAAAAGGGACCAGAAATGGATGCTGGTGAGAGTTGGTAATCAAAATAAACCAATTATTTTAATGAGACACCAGAAATGTCTTCAGGGAAAGAAAGGAAATTCTACATGGTGGAAAGCTGCAAAATTGGTCCTATGTTCACTTAAGAAAAAAACCCCAAAAATGTTTAAAATTCTCTGTGAAAACAATTCCAGGATGAAGCAAGTGTTTATATTGTAAAAAACAACATATTCTGTTTAGATCTAGACCTTTTAGCACGTTTTATCATAAAAAGTATTTCAGAAGGAAGTCACTTCAAGGAAAAAACCCAAGAAAGTCTCCCTTCCTAAAGCTTATTGACCTTCCCTCTTTTTACCCCTTTTGGACAAAATTTCAGGAAAATAAAAAAAATGACTTGCTAGTATGATTTTTCGATCTGTTGAACTGCATTCTCTCTTCAGTGAAAACTGATTCTGTTCCAGCTGTCCCTGACACCTTGAGACTTTCTACACGATAAAACTCGTAAGCCTCAAGATGTTGTTACTAAGCTGACGAAGCTGTAGCGGCGTGATCACACAGCACCGTGATCAAGTTACGGGGAATCCGCAACCCTGGTTCTGCAAACACGCCGTGCTTACCTTTGCTTGGGTGCATGGAGGTAGCTGCTGAAAATTGGTGAAAGTTATCTACGTGCCTGTTGGAAGATGGGACACTAGGAGGTGACACAGTTAACTTCAGCCTTTAGAACAGGAATATGAATGTGCTTACTGGTTTGTAGTAAAATAGAATTACGGTAACTCATTTTGGATCTGCTTATAAGTTCATGTACGCTTCCTTTGAGCTCTCTGCAAATGCTTCCAAGACAACAAATGTATGCAACCACTGAACGTACCAATAACATTTGTTGACTTTAATATAAATCAGTAATTAACAAAACGTATCTTACTAATAAGAGATAACCAACCCTAAGGGGAACTGATTGTAAAATGCATATGATATTATTTACATTTCTTTTTACCATCAAAAAACCTCCTAAGCCACAATCAGCTCATGTCAAAAGACAAACAATTAAAAAAAAAGTCAATACACAAACATCATAAGACAGTCTTATCCTGGAAATGCCATTTGTTGAAAACAGCCTTATATTAAAATAAAAGTTATAGAAAAATCATACCTGACAATTTCCTGTCAGAAACATCTGAACATATATATATGCAGAATAACTTGGGAATGTGAAAAACACAAATGACAAACAATTTCTATATAATACGATTATCCCATGACTCCCGCTTTCCTTAGTTATCGAACTTTTTCATGTATGTAAACAAATTTTTCTCTTGCAGTATGCAACAAAAATCAGCATAAACTTTTAGAAGAGCAATTTCATGCAGAGTATGCCAACCAAATAAGGCAGCGAAGTGCCAGTAAGCTGTGAGGTTTTTGTATCTGTATATACAGTCAATTTCAACAAAATACTACAGCATTTATTTTAGATTTACAGAAGTAAATATAAACTACTAGTTATGGGGGGGTTGGCTAATTATTAGCAGAAGCTTAAGCAAATTAGTGGCTAATTTCATAAACAGAAGATGAGAGAAGTTTTTTTTTTTCCTGGAGTAATTCTTGAGACCTTAAAATTCTTGGTCCTTAGGGAGATGAGAACTGTCCTTTATTCAGTAGATCTTAACAGTGCAATGTGCAATAATTCCTAAGACCATCTACAAATTTTCGGCAGTAGACTCCAGTAGAGCTCCTTGATTCAAGGAAGGAAGGAAGGTAGGTTTTTATTTCTTGCCTGCTCTAGTCACGAAGAATGTAAAAAAATTCCCTTAATTTTTATTAATGACTCCTACAGTCGCTGTCTTGTTACTTCAGATATAAAGGCTTCATACTGAGATACTGAAGGACACTTTTCTCTCTGTGTTCAGTTGAAAGGTAGAAAGAGAAAAGAACATAAGAAAAGCTTAAAAGTGTGAAGTATAAAATACAGAGTTAAGTCACTAACAGAACTAACAGCACTAACAGCATGCATCAAAGATGTTTTAATGAAGTCAAGAGAAGGACAGAATGCCAAAGACAAGCTTCATAAAAGGCAGTTTCCTTGTAGTATAGAATACTTTATAAAACTAAAACGTTTTGTTATAGACTTATCTGTCCCTAGAAAGGGAACGGACTTCAATATTACTTCTTAATGTGATTTCTTTGAACTTTCTTCTTCAAGAAATTTGAAAAATAAATGTAATTTTTACAGGCAAAAGGCTAAATGGGATGAAGTTCCCTGCCTACACAAGCAAAAGAACTGCTGTAAACCAACCTGTTCTGGCTTAACTAATAAGCAAGA
Organism: Phaethon lepturus; assembly: GCF_000687285.1. NCBI lineage: Eukaryota > Metazoa > Chordata > Aves > Phaethontiformes > Phaethontidae > Phaethon > Phaethon lepturus. Next base: position 8,193 of record NW_010522781.1, read on the forward strand.
CAGAAGCCAGTTAAGCAAGCGGCATTTACATCTGGTTAATGCAATGTGCACTTGTTCTTATATGTAATGCTGTTAGTTTGCTGTAAATGAAATTCATCTCATTTACATTTTGGGCAGGAAACTCACCACTTGGCCCACATCTCATGTAGTGGGTAATAGAATTAGGAGCTTTGTTGCTCCCTAGACCTGCTTTTTGAATTTCTGCTTTCTGGGATAGCTTCCACATCTGCAGAGAAAAGCATTTTATGTTATTCATTGTGTTTATCAGGACATGAAAAAAACCCTCATGCATTAAAATACATTCTACTCATTAGTAGAGCAAAAGGATATATTAACACTTTTTTTTCTAGAGGAAAGGACAGAGGAGAGGGATAGCAGAAATTCACTGGATATGTCTACTCAACTACACTCCTTAAAATTAATCTTAGCATTTGAATAACCAGGTAATATTTGCAAAGCCACAATCAGATATACTTAACTTCTAGATACACTAACCCTAAGTTTCTGCCTGTATGAAAGGAAAAAAAAAAAATAATCGGATGTAATCAAGGCTGACTGAACCCAGCAGAGAATGTAACTCGCCTTTGCATTTTTTACCTGCTACATATTGACAGAAATGCTCACATTCAATTCTGCAAAACAGAAAATTATCTTTGCATGCAACAGCCTGAACGTGCAAAATGCAGCATCTTAATTTACTATTCACTTAAAGCAAAGCATCAAGCAAACCTTTAACTGCAAGCAAATTATTAAGCCTCAACAACAAAGCCTTTTTCTGGCTGGCAACCACATATTTACTCTTTATAATTACCATGCAAAGTCCTAACTTATCATTTTTAAAGGCAGCAGGGACCAAGGAATGAGCAAGTGCACCGTGTGTTTTACAGCCAGCTATCTGAATGGCCGAGGAGCAGCAGTGACTGGACCTGAAAAGAATTTCACAGATCTTTGCACTAGTTGAGCATAGACCAAGAGAGACATCCTCAATGTTGTATGTATTGTTAAAGGGTAAAGACAAAAAAGTGGAGGAAAAAACAGTCCTTCTGTACATGAAAACATTTGTTTTCTTTCATATATAATAAAAAAAACCATTGACAATTTATTTTTCAGAGACATTAAAAAGCCTCTAGCAGCATGATTTTGCTGGTGCAGCTGAACTCAATGGAGCAAAAATAGGAGCACGAAAAGTTATTATCCTGAGAATTGAAATGTAATTTGTTACAAGTTTATAAAACAATGCAAAATAGTAGCTTGGGCTGGACAAGGTTAGTCTACAACTCCTGTGGAGGGTCTGAGACACTAGCTTACAAAGACAACTAACACACGGTTATGCTGAAGCGCTTTGTGTTTAAGAGGAAAGGTGTTTTAATGCTGGCCCCCCCACACCCTGCCAATGGACTAAGGTAACACGCGGGCTAAAAAGGCATCAAGTATCAGAAGTAAATATTCACTATCTGATTTGTGTTGTATGTGAAAGCTTAGTGCTGTGAAAAGAAATGAAACAATGCAAACTGAAGTGCCCCATGGGCAGTGACTAGGAAAAAAAAAAAAGTAGTATTTTGTTGCCTGGATAGCAAGCTTTAACTTAAATCTACAGGCGTCACCTTTAAAATTTATCTTTAGACCTTGGACTTGCTCATGATTACAATTGGGGTTCAGTGGTCATGCTGGAGAGTTCGTAATAAATGTATCTGGAGACAATACTGGAATTTTTTGTAGCTGTGACAGTCTAAGGACCTAAGCAAGACAAGGCTGGCACCCGAGATAGCAGCATGCCTGAAAGCTTATCCAATTTCTCTAACAAGAGCAGTTGATCTAAATAAGAGATACTACCTCTAGCTACAAACTTTGTTCTGATCATAACAAGCAGTCTCGCTGCAAGACACAGGCTTGCCATCAGTGAGTAAAAATACAAATACTGGTAGCAAAGTATGAGTTTATAAGTACTCTCAGAGCTAAGAAGATTTTCTCTAGAATTCCTTAAATAACTTGCAAAAATGTGTTATGCACACGTCGCTTCAGTTAACAGCGCTGTTCAACTCGAAGCTCATTCAAACACATCTTACAGATGAATGGAAATGAAGTCAAGTGACACAACCCAAGATCGGAACATTAATCTGTGTGAAAGTAAATGCATGTGAAATTAAGATTATATTTCAGATTTTGGTTGGTGTGGTTTTTTAATGGTGAGACAATTTGAGAGGGAATACAGCAATAACTAACAGCACGCTGTGAACAACATGGAAGAGAAGTGAGAAATTTATCAGCCCAGTAACAATGGACGACTGCAGACCTGGTAAAGGATGGCTGCTTTACATTTTGAAACAATAATTTTACCCTCCACAGAATGTTTTTGAAACATCCAATCTTCTCCCCTCACTCCTTTTCCCCCACCTTGAAATGTAGCTGGAGCACTGGAAAGGGCAATCTCTGCATTTTATTAACAGTTCTCCTGTATGAAATGGAGACCATATAGATTAACATATGTATGTCTGCTGCTTTTCCTTGAGGACCTGTATATTTGCAGCACTTCTACTTCTCCCTAGTTAAACACCAAGGAATTAAAGTTCAACCCACGCAGCAGAACCATGACTGCCACAAAACTGCTGGCAAAATAAATTCAATTGTAAAAATCAGAATATGACATTCATTATTTTCAGTATTTATTTTCAATTTTAAATATTGTTCCTCTAGATATATTTTCATTCAGGTTTTTTTATAGCTCATGTGATTTTGGCCTACAATAACAGTCAGTAACTATTGCTAATGTCTAGAGCCTCCTGCAATTGTAGTTTACATATGATACAATTTTAAACTGTTTATATTTATGGGTAAGAAGTTTCAAGCAATTGCAGACACAGTGGCATATTAAGTAATTTCTTTTCAGTATTTCTCTTTAGTTGGTCATCTGGAATTTAATGAGTTATTGGCTTAAGCATTCCTATAGTTCTATAATTTTGCAAGCAAACTTGTTATTTTTTCTTTTATTTAACTATGTTAATTTAACAGTTTTTCTGTCATTTTGTTACACATTTTGTTTTCTATTATATTAGTGTTGCTTCTATTAAGAAGAAAAAATGAATTTCCACCATAATCAATACAGGTTTTTATTACCATACACCACAAAGGAGTTCATGTAACTGTTATTTGACTCCTAATAGAACCGTACGCTTCACCACATTTCTAAACCAGACGTGGAAAGACAAAGCATACAAAAGGGAAAAGGTGGAAAGGGTCATTTTTTCATTACAAGTGCTGCGCATCATGTGACTATTTATTACCTCTTCATAACAATTATCATTTATGTTTAGGATTATGAAAGGTCTTTGTATTTATTCATGTTCAAATATTTTAGTAAGTATGAACAGTAATACATACTTATTGTGCAAGCTAGAGGCACTGAATTATTGGGCTGTAACTTGTTGCTTGTGCAAAGTGCATTTATGCCAGGACATGGCATAAATGAAGAGGGTAAGACACTGAAATCTCTCTAAATGCTTCTTTTCATTACTACCTCATTTTTGAAAGAAAATATTGAAGAATATTTTTACTACAAATACATAATCAATGTGCTACTGGTACCTCTGAAAGCACGAACACAAGAGTACTGTCTTTGTACCGGGAAGTGTGTTGTTCACTGTGCCCTTTTGGGCAATGCAGCATGCGAGTGGTTTAACATGCGTTCAGTAACGTACAGTAAAAAAACCAAAATATTTGCAATGCGTGACAAATAAAAATATAGCTTGTATTATAAAGACTTTTGAAGGCATGCAAAATATATACAGTGCAATTAATGTTTCATGCAAACTTTGGTGAGGTTACAATTTTACATTCAAACATGCTAGAGTACACAATGGAGCCCTATGCCATTGTTCTTAGAAAACAACAACCCACAGATCTAACAAGAAGTTATTTTGTCATTGGAGTGAAATTTTCTCTAAATCCAGTGGACATTGAGAAGACCACCTATAAGTCGTATGAGACTAGATATATATTTAATAATACAACTTCCTTATCATACACAACCATACTCATACCACACAGTTTTATTATCTTCAGAAACCAGTAGCGGGGTTTCAGCCTCACTAGTGTTTACACAGGTGGTAGGAACAAATTCACTAGTTAGAACAGACCGTAGGTCACTACGATCAGATTTCTGATTAGCAGAAGGGTTTTGATTTTTCGGTACAGATCTAAATGCTGACAGATTTGCCTGATCAGTTGCTTTTGATGTAGATCTTTGAGGAAATCCACTTATATTACTAACTAAGTCAGTGTTAAGGGATAAAAATGGCTGAGCCACAGTAAATGAGCCTGTGCCGTCATTACCAGATATACTGACTTTATCATTAAACACATTTGTGCTTAGCAAAGTTCTGTCACGAAAATTTGACCTTTCCATCCTTGAAGTCTTAGGCACATCAGAGTTACATCCTAAATTACGTGGTTTAACTGTATTAGCTGTATCGCTCTGTGGAACACAATCTACTCTGTAAGCCACACAGTGAAAAAAATTAGAGGGTAACTGGTGTGCTGAGTACTCACTAGAGGCTGATGGAACACTTCTGTCAGCGGTGGATGGTGCTGGATCAACTGACACAGGTTGCCTACTGTCCTTAGACAAAAAATCGTGAATGCTTGTCCTTCGAGTAGTTCCTTCTGCTGTAGAAATCACGCTGCTTGCACGAGGTAAGGTAGCATAAGGATTGCAATCTCTTGATTGTCGCTGTGACACAGTTGCTTGTATCTTGTCTTTAACTGATTTGGCCTTCCCTTGAGTGCCTGATGTAAATTTTATTGGAGAACTAGTAAAGTAGGTATCTTCAGTTTTACGAAGGCTGGGCCTTACAAGTTGTTCTGGTTTAATGGATTGTCCATCTGAGAAATCAACTGTATTTTTTACACTTAATGATCTCACAATACCACAACCGGCAGACGGCTGTTTTCTTAGTTTTTCCTTTCCCGTCAGCTCCGCAGACTCAGATAAGCTTTTCATGACTTCATCTAAAAGATTCTCTTCACTTGTAGATTTCATCTGTCACAAAAATGAAGCATCTTATAAATTCATAAATTGTAATTTTGACATTTCTTAAGCAATCTTTATGGACACAAATGAAAAAATTAAAATTAAAAATGTCTCAGATCTAAAAGCAGTATTAAATGTTTATGGTACATACTCAGGAGTTTTCTGTACAGCTTACAAGCAAGTACTTTGAAAACCAGTTGTCAGAAAGATCACAACTATCTGAAATTAGTTCCTGTAATACTGATTAACTCAACAAATGAGATGATGAAAACTTCAAGTTCATCTTCTCACTCACTTGCCCTCTGTCATCACTCATAAATATTTCCTAAGGAATTTCACATGGACTATTATTTTAACTTATACTGATCATCCAGAGCTACAAGCTTAAATTCTCTATACACTCAAATAATAAAGACAAAAATCTCAGAAAGTAATACAAAACACACAACCTTTAGGCACCCTTCGTGCCAAAATTTGGGCCAGACACATCCCCATTTTTTCTTTTTGCAGAAAAGACTTCAGAGCAAGAAAAAACAGTTTAGGTGAATACTATTCACAGATTCAGTGGAGAAAGACTTCAATCTTTTTCAAAATGGTAGAAGAGACAATTTGGAAAGCAGAGAGCATTAAGGAAATGCTCTGGCAGAAGGTTGGAAAGAGACCTCTTGAATACCCTTCCAACCTGAATGATTCTGTGATGCTATGAAAGGGATTCTGTGATTCGTAACAGCAGTGGGCTAGACTTGATGACTCAGGTTGTTTCTTTTATCTCTATTGCCAGAAGAGTATTGTGTAATGCTTAAAAACCAAAAATCCTTGTAAGAAAGACCATAGGTGAGAGATCATTTTAAGTACCTAGCAAAAAAATACAGAAACTTAGTCCAGACTCAAGTCACAGACTACCCCAATCAATTCAGCGGTGAATGTATACTTATCAAGTTCAGTTGTGTCCTTAAAAATAGATGGAATCTGCTCTTACTCTTGATAGGCCCTAGTCACAGTAACTGGCATGTTTTATCCTAGAGCTTCTAGGTTTCAGATAGATCTACTCAAGAACTAGTCATGAAGAAACTAGAATACTAGCAGAGACAAGGTGATTTTTGGGCTTCTAACAAACTGTCACTGATTTAGAGAAACATTCTCTTTGTCTTATTGCGCTCAGATTTCAGTGAGCTCCAAGGCCAGTTTTTTTGCCCAGCAGAGTTAAATAGATGGAACTGAAGCAGACAAGAGTCTCTCCTCAAGGAATGAAGTAAAGCATCTTCCTGTTGATGCAAGACAGATCTGACAACAGCTCTTACTGAAGTGCTGAACTGGAAGAAGAGAAGTAAACCTACTTTGAGTTTACGGCCTTCCATCTGAACCCTGATGAGCGTACCATGCATCAGTACACTGGACAGTTTTGTGCAGTAGAGATCGACCTTCTTACATAATTCACTAACCCGGAAAGGGTCAAGCTGCGAAATACCAAATGATTTTGTGTGTATTACAGCAAGTGCAGTTTATCAGGATACAGTCCACACTACTTAACACAGGTGTAATCAACATCTCCACAAAGTTTTTAAAGCTATTCTACTCACTCTAAGTCTTCTACTAATTCTGTGCCCATATATGGGACAATATAGAGTTAAAATATTTTTTTAAACTAACCTCGCTTGAGGTACTCTTGTTGCTTTCTTCTAAAAACTGTTGCAGGGTAACAACTTCACTTCCAGGAGAACCGGTTTTGATCTGTTTTCCACGACAGTCCAGTGACTCAGGTGTTCTTTGCTGGAGCAGAGGACTAGACCTTGTATGACCTTTCAAATACTGAATAGGACTGCTGCTGCTGCTAGACCAAGCCTCATGTTCATGTAGCAGACTAAATTCTCCGCTGCTGTGACTTTGCGGCCTGCTTTGATTGTTAACTGCACCTGCTTTTGGGGTAAATGGTATTTAGTATTCCAGAAGAAAAACACATGAAAGCTGTTAAACAGTATAACCATACTCGAATCTGGAACATTAATCAGATTCAGTTAACAATAATTCTATTTAAAATACTTTAAAAATCCAGTTGTCCTTTTTTACTCAAACCAAAGAGATTATTAATACAATTACACTCCCCAGACTTACCTCTTACAGCTCTTCAAACGTGACATGATACCTTTTGGTTAAAAAATACCCTATCTTTCACTTATAATCTGGGCCTCCATCCACATACTACTGTACTCCCTCTTGTACGAGGATACGCCTCCACTCTTGTTCAGCATCACTGTGAGTCTCACACTCTAACTTACTATTAATGAGTTTTACATTAAATGAAATACGAAGGATGGAATGGAAAGAAAATATTTTCTTCAACATAGTTCTGCAACAAGAACCATTTAGGAATGCTGCTTCTCCAAGAGTTTCTACCATTACTTCTAGTTTATTACAACTGTGACGTGAAGGAAACATATGGCATTAAATACAAAATAAATTCCACAACGGCAACTCTTTTTATTCAGTAACTGTGAATTGCTGAAAAAATACTGATGAATAATCAAGTATTTCCTACTTCATGTTACTCCAAGACATCAATCTAAGTTTGAAGAAAGAGAAACTGTTTACAGCAGAAATTTCTAATACTGTGTGGAAACTGGGGCCTCAAAGAATACCTCAAAGAATCTTTTACAGAAAGGAATAATCAAACAGACAGAAAATAAACTAATAAAAATCTTAAGCTAGCATTCACCTCTAAATTTCCAACAAGAGATACTGTTTAATGAATGCAAGCCATGAATATTAAATGAAGCCTTGAGTTGGCAGCGTTCTAGTCTAGCATGTACAATGGTCTCCAGCCAGAATGGCCATTATAAACAAAAATATATCAAGGCTTATAATATATGAAATTTATTTTAACAATTTAACAATTAATATTGTTAAGGAATGCTACTTATCTTTTTAAAACAAAATAGAAAAGTTTACAGGATAGTATTACATACACCATTTCGTCTGGTTTGTGTTGTACACTATACAGCAGCAGTGCACACACAGTAGGATACTAGGAAGAAAAAATGGAGCAACTTGTCTCCTTAAAAATAAGCAACTTTAAAGTAATTTGGGTGGAATTCTTATTTTGTAACATTGTTACTTGTGTTAGGTTTGGTTTAAAATAGTTTGAAACATATACTAATATCACCTTTTTAATATTTATTAAAAACAAGTTCTATTAATACTTGTATACTTTCCTCATTTGGGGAATGAAGGCTATAAAATGCGTAAAGAAAAACATGCCGTGGTGTGTTGTAGGAATTTTTTTGGTTGGGTGTTTTGTGGGTTTTTTTGTGGGTTTTTTTTGTGGGTTTTTTGGGTTTGTTTTGTTTTGTTTTGTTTTTAACCTATATAGATGATCTTACAGAGAAAATAATGGAAATGAAGCACATATGTAAATTCACCTACAGCAGCATACCTTTGACTTCATGGAGTGAAGCATTGTTATTGCTATTGCTAGTGGATGTTCTGCCACTATCAAGGCTGGCTGGTCTGGAAGCTAAATGGAAAATTAGGAGACACCATGATGAACAAAATTTTAGCAGATGACACGGTACCTTTACATTCTGATCACAGAATGCTCAGAGGCAGGAATCATGCACTATTTCAGAGGCTGAGCATGCCCATTGTCAACAAAGTGGTTTCTTACAGATCAGAAAGCGAAGGGATTTCCAGGCAGTCCAAGAGGACACTTTAGAAAAGGGCACTACAGGAATAGTAAAGTACAAGGAAGAGAGAAATAGAGTGCACATTTAGAATTGAAACTGATTGGTTAGTGGGAAACCAGGGTTTTACAGATGAAAGGATGGGCATGCAGAGAGCTGCTCGTGATCAGGTCACTTACAACAGATTTGGCAAGGAACCTTGCACATTGTTGAAATGCCACGAACAGGAGGAGCAAGAGCATCTGCACAGATAATGTCCTGTACTCCTATCCAATACAAGGGAAATGCTCTGTTACTATCTTCAAAAGTGTTTGTTGCTCATACTAATTTTAAGTATTTATATAAGAGTTAAAACTTCACTTCTAACAAATCTATTAATCTTCCACTTCATAGCTTTGCTTGAAGGAACATGTAGTGAATTTATAAAGTACAGCATATGACAAATTTAGGTTTTGTTGAACAATAAACACTGAAAAATTCAGGCCAGATTTGGATTTGGTTTTTTTAGGATTGAAATTGTAACTTCTTTTATTTTACTATTAACTCCAAATACATTTTTAAAAGGGAAAATGTTTTGATCCTGTTCAGATGCACTTTATAGATACCTTCTACTAGAGATATAGAACATCTACCTGATGTAGTAGTTAAGAGAAGAATTAATCTGAAGAAATGGTACTACACATTCAAGAGATATGCAAATCACAGAAAGCATGCTCACTTGTAACAATGCCATTCACTTTTTTTTTTTTGCAAACTTCATTAACATTCACATATTATATCCTTAATTCATTTAATTAAAGTTCACATCTTACCATGAACTCTTGATCCCGTACTAGAATCATCACTAATACCTTGTGGACTTACATCTTCAAAGGATGTAGTATCTATACACAGACACATAAAAGATGATGTAAAATAAAATGAAAAGATTATTGAGATGTTTATCATCTGTAAAATATACTAAAATATTCTTCAAACCAATCCATTTTTACTTAAGTAACATTCTGTAGCAAAAATCCTGAAACATTTTATAACTGCAGTTATTAAACCTATTTGGTATTTTAGCACTGCATCTTAATAATTAAGTTTGCTTTTTGCTGAAAAGCTTAAAATACAAGTAAAACCAATATTTATATGAAATTGTTGTTACACACAGTCACATCACGGTGCAAAACGCTTCTACCTATACCTTTATTATTTAGCAACTGCTTGGATCTGAAGCCTGTAGAAGAGTTGACAGTTGCAAAGTTGATAGCTGTGGTAGAGAAGGCCATAGCTCCCAATTCTTTCCTCCTTTTACCCGTAGATATATCATCAGGACCCTCCAGATGCTCAGAACTACCTGTCCATTGTCCTCCTGCTAGGACCATGGACTGCACCAGGTCATTCATGGCTGGGATGCAAATGAAAGCAGATGATCAGCATGGTCAATGTATTTGCTTCTGTTCTTATTTTGTATTGCAAAATAGTTTGACAGTTTTCTAAGCATTAAAGCATGTTGAATACTGGAAGATATAAACACAAGATCATCCATGTTATGACATGCAATCAGCTCAATGAATGAGAAGTGTTATAAGTCAGAGACTTCTTTCAGCTCAGTATGGATCTTAAAACTGATACTATTAGGTATAATCGCCATGCTTGCGCTGCAATGATACGTAATATAGATGTTAGAAGCTTTGATATACTGTTTGCAGTGATAAAATGGAATGGATAAGGGTCAAATGGGAAAAGGTGCTAATACAATAGAATGTCAACAATGATACGGGATCCTTGTACAGTGCAGTTTACTGCAGGAATACTGTATTTTACATAGTAACAAATAAAAGGATCTGAAAATGATGACATCTGATGATATTCACCTTTATGCTTCACAAAACTAGAGAAAATTGTCCACCTCTCATTAAAAATAAAATAAATTAATACAACATTTTGGCAACAACAATTGATGAATACTTGAAGAGTGACAGACCACCATACAGCCTTGCACTATTGTTTCTACACCTTCTTTAAACAAAAAATTACAGTGAATTCTTAACAAAAGGCTTATGAAATGTGTAATTTAGAACTATTCATGTTAACACAGTGCACTGTAAATTTATATACACAGAGACACGTGTATATAGACAACTATGTATACAAATATACGCAATCACAATGCACTGAATATATATATGTATGTGCATGTGTTTGTGCATGTACATGTGTGGGTACGTGTACGTGTGTGCACATGTGCACATATATAAAGTATTCAGTGCCAAAGTTAAAAACAAAAAAGAAAAAAGAAAAAAAGAAAAAACTCCAGCTCCTTGTATTGTAGCAGGACTTGCACATTGCAAAATAGGAGGAAAAATACAGCGCAGTCCAGGGAGAGGTTAGTGAAAAATTAGTAATGGAAGCCAGTGTAGCCATTTAAAAGAAGCTGAACTGTCATAAAGTCTTACACATGGAGCGACGGTAGAAGGCCTTCATTTTGTCTTTTTCCTTCGGTCTGTTCCTCAAAAAGGGCAGTCTTTTCAGTGCAACCACTTTTATGTCATAGCATGAGGAAAAACGGAAACAGGGAAATGAAAGAAAAAAAGGGAGAAGAACAGATGGAAGTTAAATGTTGAAACTAAGGACAGAAATGAATGTCTGAGTTTAAGCTATGTATGCTATGCTAAAAACTATCATTCTCATGCTTCTGTGTGATAATGAAATATGAAAACTACATTGAAATATGAAAACTACACTATGAAAACTTTAATATACTCAGAAACGCACCGAAAATAATGGTGAAGAGTGTAATACAGTTTGAAAGTTCTAACTGTCAAGCTCTTGAAAAAATAAATGTAACTTCTTTCCAGATGATTATAGCAATTGACGATTATATAGGTTTTGTGGAAAATAACATTTCTTGAACATAATGAAAAATGTGAAGCAAAAAAAGCTTAAAATTAAAGCAACTAAGTACAACTTCTGCTTTAAAATATGTTGACATCATTATTTTTTTATTTTTAGCTTTTGCCCTGCATCTCTAGTAGGACACAATCTATTATCAGTCTTCATCTGTTACATTTTGCGCTCATTAATAATTTTGGTCATCTACTGTCTCGTAGAAAAATTACATGGACCTTATGTTCAATCTACTGTTTGGGTACAGTGACTTTAACATTTTACTGCAACAATCCACTTCAAATCTGTAATAAGAAAAATGAAATCAGGATTTATTGTCTGGAATAGTATACACCAATTTTTTTAGCTGAAAAAATACCAAAGATTAAAAAGATATATATATATAGCAGAAGAAAATCCAAACGTGGGTGTTGCTGTAACATTTTGGGAGGGCTAAGAGAAAAATCAAGCTACATAATATCAGGAAACAGAGTTAAAATTACAAATAGTATTAAAAGATGGAGGAGGGGGAAATCACAAGTTAATCTTGTCCTTAGATTCAGCTATTCTGCATTAGTAACTTGATTACTGGCAGACACCTGCATTTTGAAGCATCAGATAAATGCATCAGCTGACTGCCAAGCACACAGGCACCGCATGCAAACAACTGGCACGTGAAGATCCAGAAAGCAACGCGTAATGAAATCACCAAAAAGTTCTTATTCAGATATGAAAGCAGTGTAGTCCAGTCTATCAGCCCAAGGTCTGCTTATTTTCTCTCTCTGAAGTAATTTTTGGGACACGTGCTTTGCTATTTGCCTTGGTTTTCTGCCCAACCAGCAGCTTGTCATACAGCAGTTTCTATTCCATACGGCAGTGCGTTATACATACGCATTTACAAGTGCATGTGAACTACTGTGAAAGAAAAATAAATCTCCCTCTCTATCACATTATTCTGTTTGCACTTAGAGTAAGATTTTACAATGCAGTGCATTTTACAGCTTCCATGAGTGGCACAGCCACAAGTGTCAAAAACACACACAGAAGTTTTCCGTTGTAGAAGGTACTCTATCTTGACCCGAGAAGAACAGCAAACACCCTCCTATGTCAGGTCCTTATGATGTGGGGTGGGGAAAAACAGGGAGAAAAAAGGCACATGTGCTACCTACATAAGACAGGAGTACACTAAGTACAATTTCACCTTGAAATTATTCACTACGTAAGTATACAGATATTTTTTATTATGTACATATACTTGTAGATACTTAAAAATAACCAGGGTTGAGTGTGGTTTTTTTTTCTCCAGATCAACAAAGCATTACTCCTCTTGTAGATCCTGAGGAAATAAGCCAAAACCAACATAAACACAGATGATGATTGGCTCAAAAAAAGCAGAGAGGCTGCTAAACCTGCCATAAAGGAGACATGCATGTTGTCTAAGTGTATATGAAAATATATAGCTTTGAATAGCTCCCTGACAGAGGAATATGAGGCACAGCATCAGACAGGTGTTTCCTAATAGGTGAACTTTCTATTTTCTAACAGGTAAATAACTAATCAGTTGAAGCACTAATGCCATCCAACCAAAGAGGTACGTCTGTTCTTCTACTTTTCGTCACCATGGTGAAACATGACTCTTTTGTAGCTTCCATAATGCTTTACAGACAGGATAACTGATCCCTCTTAATTTAAAATGCCCAGCCTAATCTTACTGAAAAGTAACCAGAGGATGTTCAAGAATCAAGTCATCTGTGATTCTTGTTCATTAACACAGATCACCTCCAAAAGGACCGACTTCTGGCTCTCAGCAACTGTACCAACCAGAAAACTCCACTGCAACTACTGGTGTCCTGTCAGAACCTGTCCTTTGGTAACCTGTAACATCAAAACCTGTCCTTTGGTAAAATGCAACCTCCTTGAGAGGAGGAATTACGTAAAGAAGTTCTGCATAGAATACGACTAAGGGAGTGTCCTGCAAAAAATACTGTAGTGGCAGAGCTAGAGCAGAAACAAATGCGACACCACAAAGTGTAGCTTAGGCAGCTTTAGCTCTTTACACCTGTATTTCATCGGACTTTAAAAACAGGATGGTAGGAGGACTATTTTGGTCTTAGTAATCATCTCCTCAAAGAACTCTAGTTATAATTCATTAACTTTTCTTTCTCTTTTCAGCATTCTAGGAACATGCTCTTGCTTTATGAGCTGAGAATGAATGATGAGTATTGCAGAATTCCTCCACTGATCAGGAAATCTCCCATTTTATAATCTTCCTACTGTTTGCCAGAAATACTCTGGGGAATTCTGTATGGATACTATTAAAATCCTCAATTCGTTTTATTCATGTACACAAGAAAATGTTAGGCAGACAACTTCGAAATGTTTTGGTTATAGAAAATGGAGCCCAGTATACTTCTTTTACTTCCAGTATGATACAATGTGTCTGCTACTGGTACTACTATTCAAAGATGACAGGCTTACTAATAGCCTTTATTCCTTGGGACATTGTTAACGATCTGAAATGGCTAAAGTGGAAGCTAGCAAAAGCAACCTGTTTTTCTCCGGGGGGGGGGGAACCAAAAATTTCACTTGCCTGCCTTGAGTTTTCTCTGCAAAAATCTCAGAATGGTATTCCCATCGCCCCTGAGAAAAAAGGCTCTGCACAAAGCAGATGGCAAATCCACGGTCCTCACCTGAGTCAATCACTGAACACAGCAATGAAAATCACAAGTGAAACGCTGCAGGCAGAGGAGCATACAGTGCCCACACTGCCCGCGAGATTTCACTTGCGCTGCATGCAGTAACAGCCATACAGGCACCCCCTCCTTTCCAGAGGGCCTCTGGAAGCAGACAAGGGCTTCAAGCACTCTAAGACCCCTCAGGTGCTGTTTTCTCTGCAGAACAACGTAACCTGATTTTTGCACTGAGACCGCCTATCTTTGTAAGAGCACAGGTCTCTTTAAAACATTTGCATGAGAAAGCGTCCTGTATTACAAAAACAGGAGAAAATCTACAGATTTCACATAGCCAATCTGTTTATCAGTAGGGGTAGCAGCAGGATAATTCACTTTGGAATCAATATCTCCTCTCGCTTTCTCTGACGGGGGATATGGGGTAGGAAACCTATATATCTCAAAGATCACTTTATGTCAGATACTCTGTCCTCTGAGAACACCACTGATTTGTGCCAGTGACTGCAATTTGGCAAATGTAAGCTGCCTTCTCTGACCTACTGAAGGACATGCAGGACATTTCACCTCAGCAGTTCCCTCTGGAACCACCACCATTCCCAAGCACAGGAGATCAGGGTGGAACAGAACCTGTGTCTTCCAGTGCCCAAAACTGCCTTCAACCAGTGTGGAAAGCTACAATACTTGAGCATTTGCACAGACAGGCGGCAACTTACAGGTTTTCTCTTTCTTGTAGCTTCTTTCAGTGGAAGCCGGTACTGCCAAGCCACTTCTTAGAGAAAAGAAAGGAGCCACAGTATCTTGATATTTAGGATTTACAGTCATTCTAAAAGCAGAAGAAATAGACTGCAAAACGTGCACTATTAGGGGTACTTCTCATGCTAAGGTATTCCCTTAACTTTGTGAGACGCAAACTATCTTGTTAAGATTGTCAGCATTGAACGGGCACATAACTAATCCAAATTCTATCAAAAACTGTGGTTTCCATGGTGACGTGTAATGGAGGAAGGTCAGGAACTAGAATTAGATAAGCCCTTGCAGTTTGCGGATAAATACACTGGATTTAAGGGGAGTACACTGAATTAAGGGGAACATGAACAAGGTCCATGGAGTAGAAAATTAATGAGGTCTGAACAACTTCAAACCTCTTTTGAGGATCAGCCACCGTAACCTCAACCATGGCTTGACCACGAGGGTAACTGCACACTACAAGGTCCCAAGTATCATGCAAAGAAAACTGTCACATAAAAGAGCCCTTCCAAGAACATGAAATCATTGACACAGATGCAGATGGTCTGAAAACAAAGCGTGCACATTCTTGATTGAAACGAACACACTTGAGAACACATCCACTTCTTCAGTCACTCCTGAATTCCACAAGGCTTTCAGTTTCTATGTAAAAGCAACAGTTGCTTTTTTTAAAAGTCAAAAGTACCTGTTTTGAACCTTAACAGGTCCTTACACTGAAAAATGCTAAGCTTTCCAAATTGACAAGTTAGCAATCAAAGTGATAAAAGGTACCCTTGAACTTATTATTTTCTTCAGTTATTAAAAAATACTCACAAAAAAAGTGTCCCTGAAGTAGCGTTTTCAGATGTTTTTAACTTTGACTAAGTTTCTGCAATAAGCACTGAAGAAAAAAGTACATCATAATGGCTTTAATGATTACTAACACAGCAAATTCATAGCTGGCACAAAAACCAGAATATTGATCTGCTGTCTTTTGAAACCCAAGACATTAAATTTTTAAAAAGTATTACAAAGATTTTAAGCAAATGTTAATACACATGTATCCTGATGCTTTTACATGCACAGCCAAAATGCTTTTGGTGCATAGTTATTAAATAGAATCATTACAACCAGATAACTTGGCTATAATATTATCTCTCAAGTTGTGAGAAATTTGTCAGTTTATGATTCATGACGAGAGTGGGTAACAAAAAATATAGGTAAGAAATGTACGTGGTGCACAGAATCTGGCCTTTTATACTGTGAGCATTCTAATATGATGGCCATCAGGCTCTTCAAGGTTAGCAAATTGTGTCTGGAATATTCTATCCACACCACTGTAACCCTCCGCAGTCCCCCTTTCGGCCACTTAACTCTAATCTTTAGGATCAGTAGCAATTCACATCTTTTTAACAGGTTAAATGAGAGTCTTTAATGTCTCTACATTAACTCTTCCTATTGCATATTCAAATATTATCAAAATACTTCATTGCTGGTTTTGTGAGATGCTAGAGGAAGACCTTCAGACCTTTTTAGCAACTAAAGGATGTTGGCACAGCCACAGCCTGGAAAGCCTTTCAAGACAGGGGAAGGATTCATGCTGGAACAAGAGGGAGAAACAAAACAGGGTCCTAGTGGTGGCACCTGACACTCTATCCAAAATTCTGCTCGTCTGACCCAGTAACAGTGCTTGCTTCATCCTACCCAAGCACTGTAAATGTACTTTAACGTTTACATTTAGAGCTACAGAAATGCTAAAAACTAGTTCCTGCCCAAACACTCAAGGAGTTTGCAAGACATCGTGTACATCTGTCATTAACAAATGAACTCAGGCTTAGTTCCTGAACACTTTAAAAATTACCTTTAAAAATCCTGCAAAACACACAGCCTTTTCCAAGCACCTCTTAATTTTTAATCATATCAAAAAGACATTTAGCCAAGGATTATCAAAAGAAAAAAAATCTTTTGCAGTACTCACTACTACTCTTTTTGGTCCCCAAGGTCTGGCCATCTTCAAGAGAGTTTGAGCCCACAGAGGAACTATCCTGACTGTCCTGGTGCGGCAGCTGAAGAAATCCTTCACTGGATTCTGAACGGGTAGGCGTAAGGGTCACAGACTTCAAACGTTCTCGATTAACATCCTTTTTAGATTTTATCAGCTTCCTCATTTTCAGAGTAATCCAGTTGCCCCTTCTGTTATCAATAATACAGTACATTTATAATACATTACTTATGCCTTCAGACTTTTCCCAAGTTGTATGCAAGAACACAGACATGATTCTGCTCCCCTGAAGTTTAACGAAATCTTGATTTTCAGCTGGAACAGAATAGGTATGTCATGTTTTAGATTTGTGTTTAGTTTTATACCACATAAATCAGTACCTTCTTGGCGGAGATGGTTCATAAAATTTATACTGATCCATTATCTTCTCCTCCAATTTCTCCTTCTGTCGCCTTAATTCATTTAGCTTGTCACTGTAAACAGAAATTAGTGATAATGTAGGCTTCAAAAATGTATATATAATGTGTCAGTAGCATGTTCCTTTGAGTATCTGTTATCTGAAAGTTGTCACTTTTTGCAAGGAATTCTTCTGTAACGCTTGTTTCTTATTGAAAAACTAAGAGATAGAGCAAACAAGCACTCTTACATTTAACGTTATGATATAGAATTTAAAAAATTTCCATTTGCCTTTATTACACAACAGATTTTTCCCCTTTTTAAAAATAATAATGAAGTGCATGTAGACTCTAACAGAATCATTCAGACAAGCACATTTTCTCTTCTCTCAAACTCACTAAAAAAGTTTACAGATTACTGTGGAATAAATAACATTTTTATTCCACATTTGCGTAATCAGTAACAAATACAGTTGCACCAATGCTTTAGAACTAATATAACGTTCATAGTCTATCCACTTTTCACATATAATTAGAATGTTTATTTTAAAAAGAGAAACATTTCAGAAGTAGCGTACATGTTAATTTCTATATAAAACAGAAGCTGTAAAAAAAGGTATTAGTGTAACTGCACTAATCACAGTCATTTCATTGTTTTTAAAACTCACATGTACTGCCTTTGCTCTACATGGAAGAGATCCTTGCTTTCCATATTCTGCTCAAGTAATGTTCTATTCTGTAGCATTAATGTCTGAATTTGATCTAGTAGATGTCTGTTTTCCTCCTCCAGATTTCCTTTAAGCTGGCTAAGCAGCTGTTAAAATACATGAAATGGTACATGCATATATATATGTGAGCATATCTTACACACGGATAATGAAATTATCAAGAAAATTTAGGTCTACAAAGGGTTTTAATAGTCAAATCAAAACAGAAAACTTAACTAAATCATGACTGAACTGATAAAAGCCTCTTTGATGCTTTAAAAAACTTCAACCAGTTTACCCGAGTCCAAATTATTGCCTGTACAACAGGCAAATTAATTTGCCTTCAGACCCACTTCATTATCTATAAACCAAATGACTAATTCTCAAGCACTTCATATGATTTTATATATCTACAAATACACTTATATAAATATTACAATTATACCAGTCATGAAAAATAGCATAATTGTCACATACCTCACATTGATTATTTAGTTTTGTAGATGTAATATCCAGTTGCTGGTACTGTTCTCTGAGTTTAGAAAACTCAGCTTCTAATCGTGTTTGTTCTAGTTTGGAATTGTTCAATAATGTTTTCAAATTCTTATGATCAGTTTGGAGAACTTCATTCTCTCTAAAGAGCTGACTGTATGTATGCGTAAGCCTGGAATTAAAAGACACCATAAAAGAATACATGCAGATAGAAGCAAATGTATTCATTACCCACACTCCCTCCGAAACGTGACATTTTCAGGGCTCTATACTACTCCATAGAATACATATTGAAAATTCTTACTATCACATACTGTAGGCAAGTCATCTCAGCCTCATTTTCCTAGGTATGCGTTCTGCCTTTAAGCCAAACGCTCTGGGTTCTCCGTATGTTTAAAAATAAAGGAGGATTTCTAAATGCAGACATCACAACTAGTTTTAAGACGCCACTTTTCAAAATACAAGAAACTTAGAAAACAGTTAGAATTTCTTGCCAACACAAAACAGTAAGTAAATAGGGATGGTCCAAACTTTGGCAATCATGGAGGTTGTATATACCGATTCCTGGGCTCCCTTTGTCCCTGCTGTGTCCCTTTCTCAAAACAACCTCCAGTTCCTACTAATCCTCCTCACACTCCACCAAAGGTAGGAGGCATTTAATTGTGAGCCTCTTTGCCAGATGAACAAATCTTAACTTCTTGAAGGGAAGAAGTGTCATGCTGTGTAAATACTACTGTTAAACCTGACTACTTATGGCAAGCTATACCTCAGCTGCAGGGGTCAAGCAGGGCTTCGCCACCCACGGCACTTCTAACTGCTACTGGCATTAACCTCAGTTATCTTGCCCCTTAAGCAACTCAGGCGGAGTGGTTTCCTCCCTGTACAGCCCACAACCATACTGCACAGCGCGTGGCCTGACGCTCCTCAAGATGCTATGCAGAATTCTGTACCCTTAGGCTGTAATAATTATTTTTTGTGTGGGTTTTCCCCTCCCCAGTTTTTCTAAAATGATTGTATCACAGACCAACAGAGTGGGGTTGCCATAAGGTATGGATGGTAAATGTCCTGAATTGCAGCATCAGTTATTAAGAAATCTGAGAGGATACAACACTTGTTTAGACTGCACTGGCAAGTGCTCATAGCTCTACTAATACACATACCAGATTTTTGCTTTACCTTTCATTTTCATCACGAAGTTTTTTATACTCTGCTGCTACAGTTTCATGTTTTTCATTTTGCTGCAGCATTTTCTCCTGTTCTGTCTTGAGTACTTTCTCCAATTCTTCCAGCTGCACTTTCTGTTTCAGCAACTGATTGTACCTGCAAACAAAAATCCTATTTGAGTTTCTTTTTTGTAATGACAAGAAAATATGGATTATTTTGAGAAGGTGATCTCTCAAAGTTTTAGGAACTTAATGTTATATTTGAGTAATACCAATTTCATTCATACTGGCTATACAGCATTTTTTGGTTTTTGCTCAGGAATCTCAGACTCTAATTTTACTCATGCATATTAGTATTTACCTATCTTCTAAGTCCTTATGCTCCACCTCCAGATTTTTGTGTGCAGATTTAAGACTTCCATGTTTAGCAATCAGAGATTCGTATTCAGAAGCTTGGCGTTCATGCAGGTGTTCCAGTTTTTCATGATCTTTGAGAAGTGAATCATACAATGATTTCAGATCCTCACGTTCCTTGAGCACACACTCATTTTCATTTTCTAAAGCAGACTGCTGGATCAACAGTTGTGCATTCTGATTCATAAGAGATGTGCTTTGAGAATTAAGGGTGGAATTTTCAACCTGCAGTCATAAACATTTGACAAGAGTTGCAAATTAATTTCATAGTCTGGATTAATTTGTCCGTCATCTCCTATTGAAAGATTTCTTGAGTTTAACCCTTAACATCTTAGCAACCTTCTAGTTGTTCCATTACCTGACCATCTTCAATGGTAATGCTTTTTGTCTTATATCCCAATAGACAATTCCAATTCAAAATATTCCAAGAATATTTTTATAGTAGTATTGCAAGAAAGCACTTAAGCATATGCTTAAACTGACATGGGGTAGGAGGAATGAAATTATTATTTTCCTCCAAATATGTTAAAATGCTATTTAGATGAGAGGCACATTTTCCTCTCAGCATCAACAGTTCTAGCAGAAAAGTATCTTAGAGAAATGGATCACCAGTGATCCTCATATCACATAAACCTGATCTGTGACATGACTAAAATAAAAGGAACTTTCATACTGGCATAGATGTACTTTTTTTAAATCCTTATTTTACAGAATCTCTATTGTCACCATAAAACCCTTATTGTACCCACATATCCTTTACAATGAGACTTCAAACAGTAGCATCCATTTAAGAGAGAAGGGGAAATAAAACAACAGCACGTTGAAGGAACTACCCATATTCTGTTTTAATGAGGAACTGGCATCCACAGTTCTCTTCCAACAACAGTAATGTCAGTTCATCGCTTTATGTATGCGTTGCGAGATCTGGTGGAAAGTACTCTTCTTGTAGAAGAGTAACAATTTCTCCAACAATTATGTCGGAACAGTATTAATGTCTATTAATGCATTAAAGCCTTCAATATTAGACAGGTTGAAAAACCCAACAACAATTTTACTTTGTGTGCCTCTGGAAAGATTAACCTATCTAATCCTTGGATATCTTAAATAATTGATCATACCTAACATGCTTGTAATCTGACCTCTATTAGGCTATTTTCCTTCTCTTTCCTACTCAAGAGATGAAAACCACAAACTACTGAGGCTTCTAATACCCTCAGGGTATCTATTAAGGGGAAAAAAAAGAAAATCTATCACTCCAGTGCACGCCGTTACTAAGGAACAAATCCCTTTCTGTTGGAACTGCAGCATTCTTTGTTACAGATGAGAAAGCTGAACCTTTCACTGGAAATGAAGTAATGTCTGATGGCAAGTGTATGCTGTGAAACTTCCCAGATTGAATTCCGGGCTTGATTTAGTTCAGAATTCCCATTTATTCTTTAAGACATCCTTTCTCTTGTATGTTCTTTATGGGTATCAGAAGAATTTACAGTTGCCTAAGAACAGTTTTGACACAGTCCATGTAGACTAGTTTAGTTTGCACTTCAGATTTAGCTAACAGCTAATCACTCTTATTTTCATGAACATATTTCACCTTTCTTTTTGATTTAGAGTTGACGTAGAGTTGTCTTGCAACTCACCTGGAAGCTACGAGCAAATAGCTGAATTCTCAAGGAAGAACTCCTCCTTTTTCCCTCTATTTGGTATAACATCAGTCAGTCACCCCCGGCAACAAAAATTACATTGCTTGGTGAGGTTCACCACAAACCAACCCAACCAAACAAACAAAAAATTAAAGGAGGAAAATGATTGCTCCTCACAATTCATTGCCTCAATACTTTCAAACATCTACAGTTAATTCATTCTCCGCGTTTATCAGATAGGAGAGGCCTGTGCTGTTGTGCAAGTCACGAAGCAAGAAAGAAACTACACAGATATTCCTGGTTTTTTTGACAAGTGGTATTACAATACTCAAGAGTTCTGAATCCCAGAGATACATCCCTCAGTGTATTTCCTTAAAACAGTGTATTTCCATGCCCACATGCACTCATTTTTAACAACTAGATGAGACACAGTGTGTGCAGAAATGTTCTGTTTTGTTCACAGGCTTGCCAGCCACAAAGGGGAGTCCTGTGCACTAATTAGATTTCAATGTGGTAGATAGAAAGTGCGTATGTGGTACAACTGTGCTCTACTTTCCAGAAAGAGACAGGATGATAACTTGAGGCATTCACAAAAAGCATTATTTGTTTACTCGTTTAAAAGACTCCTTCACTCTGATTTCCATCCACCCTCCATCATTTCTGACATCGTTTACTATTTCTACTGAATTGTGGACTTTGTAGTCTCCCTTTAAGTAGTTTTGATTCTTAGAGCTCCAGAAAGTGTTAGATCCATTAAGAAGAATATTTAATTTTCTTAAATATTGGGGGGGGGGGGGCAG
>NW_010522781.1:30829-45282 GCF_000687285.1 Phaethon lepturus
GAGAGAGAGAGATGTATTTAATAACCCTGTTAAAGTATGAGGAACGACATCTGAATTTTGGCCATAAGAGCTGCAAGACTGTGTGGGCAACCATTTTTATAATTTCCATGGTCACACATTACCTTTCTTGCCTCTGAATTATCTGAATTCAATCTGCACGTATTTAGGTAGTTTTCAAAGGTTCTTTCCCAAGTCTTCTGTACTTACTAACATCTTGATTTTCCTCTTAGGTATCGCTTTTACTTTTTTTTTTAAACTCTATTTCTAAAAATAGACAAAATACTAAATTTATCAGTCTCTTTGGACACGCTATTCCCTGACCTAATTGAGAAGTAAAAAAGACATTTAAAAAAATTATCTTAGAAGACTGGATAAGAGAATCTACTCTACTCCTAAGTATAAAGTCAGGAGTTGAAATTGGACCAACATGAAGGATTAAAATCCATTTCTAGAAATGTTGTTATTGATCAGCAAAGAAAATTCTATTTGACTGCTCTTAGTGCAAATTATTTGCACATTCCTTCCTTTTCCATGTCTGGCCCAGAAGCAAAATGTGACTTACAATACATTATTGCCATTAGTTTTAAAGCTTTCATGTAAAAACCTTGAATTTATTTTATTTGTGAAAGCAAAATAGGAAAATATTACCTGCAGCTTGGCATTTTGAGTTTGTAGAGTTGTATTTTGTTCCTGTAGAGAAACAGTCTGTCTCTGAAGTGCAAGAATCTGAGCCTGCAGATTGCTGTTCTGTGTCTCAAGTTGCTTTAACTGTGTCTTCAGTGCTTGCTTCTCTGCCTGCAGTGTAGCATTCTTCGAAAATTAAAAAAACAACCCAGAAAATTTGAGTTCACAGTTGCTGACCGAACTTCAAGAAAAACCCCCTTATTTATCCAAAACAAATAAAGCAGCATGACTTCACAGAGATTTAAAGGGTATAACAAAACTGTAAATCACCTTATATAACAAAGTAACACACAGTGATATTATCACTACAGGTTAAGATTGAAAAAATGGGTAACTAATATTGTACCTATGGAGAAATAGTAATCTCCAAGACTCATGTAAATAAATATTATTATTTAAGAGGGATTTAGAGATATCTGTGGATTGAAAAGGGCAAATTCAGGTTTCCACATTTCCTTTTAAAAGCTGGTCAAGTGCTTTACGGCATCCCTCTGAGCAGAATCCAGCTGCTTCATGAACTATATTTAATTCAGATTCTGCTTGGTACATAAACTATGTGATAAATTGCATACTTTCTTAACAATACCCTCATTCATATTACTGGAACAGCTCACAACAAATAATTAAAACCAGAATAATATTTAAAACACATCTTACATTCCTTTCCACTTCAATTAATCTATCTTTAACTTTCAATAATTCTCTAGTAGTTTCCTGGTTTTCTTTCTCCCACTTATTGACAGACTGATTTTCTTCTCCACTTCTTGGAGGAGAATTCTGAACCATCCTTTCCTCTTCTTGTCTTTGCTTGAGAGCTTCATAGTTCTTTTTCACCTGAAATTATTTAGGACAACTGATATTAGGTTTAGAATTTTCCATTTTCTACATCTTAATTTATTACATGACTTTTCCAAGAGCAGAAAGTGCCATGTTACTGTATTTATAAATTTGCTTTTTGTGTATGTTTGGGGAGATGATGTACAAATTATTTATGGATATGGATAGCTTAATCCTAACAAACACTTGTCTAACAGAAAGAGATCTCTATTTTCTATTTCATTTCAGTGCTCAACTGTATCCCCCAACATAATAAACTCCTACAACCAAGGAGATTGTATTTCTTTTTTTAACCAGTCCACTCAGGCTTTTCAAGCTAGATCAGAAAATGTAACTGAAAATGATGACTTCTGGCACCCCAAATCAAATGAACTTCAGATTATTTATCCACCTGACATATTCAATGACCAAGAAATAAAAACTCAACAACTTTTTATGCGATTACAACACTGGGCCTGTATTACTGCAGTCTTAAAAAGGAGTCATACCCTTGCCCTGCTTTACATTACCTGAACAATGCCCATCTTTTGCTGTCTTACACAAAAGGTCAAGTGTAGAAATAATAATAGCTGGTATAGGAGTAATTTAATCTTACAGTAAAAAAAAAAAAAGTCATTCTCCTTACTGTTTTAAGTTCCTGACGGAGTTGCTGGTTTAAATTTGTTGATTCTTCTAAACGAGCCTCCAAAGCAGCAATTTTTTCTTCTTTTATTTCGAGGGACTTCTTGAGTGTGGATTCTAATTTTGACTCCAAAAGCTTGTACCTACTGGTCAATGACATCACACACTAAAAAGTCTGTATTTCAAAAAATTGAGGTATTTACATTCTTAAGTCCTGAAACAGTAGCCTCATAGCTACATTAAAAAGTGCTTGAATGCTTATTCTGTTCAAAAGCATGAAGACACCTCAGTATTAATATCAAGTCTTATGTCTAACACAAATGGAAGATGGTACTCAAAAACCTTTCTGAATCCTTCTTTCTTTTTAAACATATTAGACATACAAAAAGCCACGTTCAGCCACACCAGTAGGGTGCTGGCTTTATTTGGATCATTAGCGTGTGATGACAGCACTCTTCCTTCTGGCTCCCCTCCAGCGAATCCAGTGGGGACCTGAACTAAATTAGAATGTGAAGTATTTGGAGAGCAAGATTTTCATCAATTTCCATTTCCTGCCAGCTCACAAAGAGGAGGGCTAGGGAAGGAGACAGAACACAGTACTTTGCAGGTGCATACTTATTTTATCTATGAATGTGCAAATTGCTCACTCAGCCCAGCTGCTGGTATTTTAAGACTGTTACCACTCCTGATGTGTAAAGCTTCCATTTTTTACCATATTTACAATATTGTAGGGCATCTAAAAACCCAGACCACATATTTGGGAGACAGGTGGTCAGATTTAGAATGTGTCGGTTTAGAACAGTATCTCCTTTTCAGAAAATACTGAAAACCACACTCATTGATCACTTTTAAGCAGTTCAGCCACTGTACATGTGCTCAGAATCTGGAAAACATCCCACTTCTCCCCACAACAGGATAAAACAAAACAAACCACTAATATCCCCCTTTTTAATCTTGACTGCTGAAGAATCTATCACTTTAGTGAATGGAATAGATTGCAAGAGACTCCTGAATGAACAACTGCATTAGATCTAGTCAGGAACTGGAGCAGAAGACCAATGGTAAGAGAATTAATAAGTAGAAAGCTGTCCAGTAGCATCATGTAGTAGGATGAGAATCCTAGATTTTAAGGTATGACAAGTAATTCTCAGGGACTTAAGAAACAGTAGGCAGTCTGTGACTAGTAGAATACATAGCATTTCATCTTCTTGAGCTGAAGCATATATCCAGCTACAAATAATAATTTCTGTTACTGAAAAGGTACATGATTATATAAGAAAACAAAGAAGGAAAAAGACTAATAGCAGAGACCCAGTATCCAGTTTCCTTTTGAATACCTAATAATGAAAGATGGTACAAATTTTCTAATATCACTGAGATTTGAGTATTTCAGATTCAGTGTCATAATCCATTAATATTTTGTCAAAAGACAACAGCCATTTGAAAGGCAAGAGAAAATGGAAAACACTTTGAAGTTAACTTGTCAAACATGGTCAGCTTAGGTCCCAACAGAAGGGCTCTGAAGTGCTACCGAAAACATTCAACAACAACAACAACAACAACACCACACAAACAAAAAAACCCCCACAGCTCTCTCCAACCAGGGAGAGAAAAATTGTGCATTTTTTATTTCTGTCATTAAATTGAGAGAGGCAGACCAAAAATACACTGAGAAGTAATTTTGGCCATAATGAACTTAGCTTTCTACAGGCCTGATGAAACAATTGCTAATGCCTCACCTAGGTAATAATATTAATAATATTAAGAAACCAATCCAGGTACCTTTTGGATGAGTGAAAAAAATTAAGCATAACAAAAGGCAGGACAGTGGCACAGCACAATTTCAAACCAACCACTTCGTAAACAAATATTCCACATTCACAATCATCCAGCTCTACATGAAGTTGCTAAAGATAGGTCTACGTTCTTGTTTCAGAAGAAGTTCAAAACAACATAGCCCAAACTCCTTCACATCTAAACTATTTCCTCACAAGCCTGAGCTCAGAGGTAAGCTCTAGATAATGTTCTGGGTAAGCTTCAAGATACGAAGCTTACTGCACACCTCCTGACAGATCAGCCTTAATAGCACATCATAGCCAGCCTGATATCCAAATAGCCTGTACCATGAAATATTCCATCTGCTTTTGTGGTGCTTTCACACAGTCAGTGCTGGACAATCACATTTGCCATACACACCTTTCTAGACAGGCAGTATCTCCTGCTGCAAAGTAATCTCTAAAGAATTCAGCATGAGCTGTTCTTACGATGGTGCAGGTGAGCAGCACCAAATTACAAGAGATCTAAGGCCAGCAGCAGACATGTGCCAAGTGCAGGTCAACCAGTATGCAATGCTTGAGCCTGCTACCTGAGCTGTGTTCTTAATATACAATGTATACATAGCAAAAAAACGTGCACCGATTCCTTGGAAGAGGAATACCCATTAGAAGTGCACTAAGTGAAGGTGGCAGCAATGAAAAGAAAATTACTTAGTTGTGTAATTCCCACACACCTAACCTGGAAGCAAAGGAAGAAACGGAACAGGTCATGACAGGTGCCAGAAGCATGTTAAAATTTCCTTTACAGATGATAATTTAATGAAAGGTAGACAAGACTCCCCAGTCCACACAGACACGGAACTCCAAATTTTCTTCCAAATTATAATTTATAGATTCATTATAACATCGTTCTGTAAAATGCAAAGGAAACACTACTACTATATGGCCCAAAGTCTAATTCATATAATGCCACAAACTGACCTATGAGAAATGAACCCACAACATCTGATCTTTAAAAGTAGAAGCACTTGTAAAGAACAAGTGCCATTGTCTGGAACGTAGAAGTAGACTCACAAACCTTTTCATGTAGTATAATTTGCAAAAGCACCTTTACAGAACAATATTCTCTCTATTTGTAGGAGCACTCACTCCAATAACCTGGAATCTAGAACGTGATTTGGAAAAATGTTGCTCAATCTGGACTTCTTCATCTAAGCAGTTTAAGCTTCAACTCAGCTCAAGGACTCATTCTCCTTTATATGGTATATTTACCTAACGACAAACCAAAAGCATACTATGCACTGCAAGCTACACAGTAATGCTTAAATCTGAAGAAATCAGACTAGCCAAAGTCCTGAGGACTTTTCTTGACAGAAGAACTCCTCATCTGTGAGCTGAGAAAGGTAGATGAAAGACAGCAGCAGAAAACAAAAAGGGGGCAACAGATTCTCCACACAGGATTCTGGCACCACCCCAGTAACAGAGCACAGGCAGCAAGAAAGGGAAACTGCAGAAAAATGTTGTTTGGTTTTCTTTTGGTATAGAAGGCCCAAAAATCAACCTACATGTTCGTGACAATCAGTTGTAATAACAGATCATGACAGCAGCTTTTTTTTTTTTTTTTTTTTTTTTTTTTTTAAAAGAGCACAACTGAATACCATCATGAAATAAAGATTGGCTAGAAGCCCATACTAGCCTGCTTTTCTCCTGTCACAAATTTTCCCTAAATCCCTGCAGGATAAGACAGAACACAACATACAGTAGAGGAAACAGATGTCAGGATAGCAGTTGCTTTATAATGGCAGGTGTGGTAGAGTGATAGAGCCAGTATGAAGTTCTGGAGACATTTAAGTATCGGATACTTCCCAGCGTGTAAGTGGGAATGCAAACAGCTTCCTTTTGGTGCGAAGAATTAGAAGGAAACAGTCATAAGGAAATAGTGAGACAGTTTAAGGTAACCATTATGTGACAAAAGCGTAAAAAAACTTTTCTATCAGTCAAGCAGTCAAAAAGGAAAAAAAGAAACCACTTTGGGCCTATTTTACTGTTACTGTTCCCGCTGCTAACTAGAACATAAAACATTCTAATTATACATTACCTGTATCTACTGACATGCTTCAAAAAATTTCTTTGTAACAAAAAGTGGTAACTCACTCTCACAGACAGCTGAATGTAAAAGCACATCAACTACCCTATTAATTTCAAAGAACAGCAAGTTCAATTTTGGGTCTATTAATGTGCTTTAAAATCTAAGAGTATGCACAAAAGCAGTCCGTAAAACCGTTTCATCTTTATGGATCAAAAAGACCCTAATTTCTACACTGATCCAGATAGGCCTTGACATTCTCACCTGTCATCACTGCTCTGTTCATCATGCAAGAGACGCTCCTTGTTTAAACCTATTTTTTCAAGTTCATGGGCAAGTTTTTCTAGATCATTGTTCATTTGCTGGGTCTTCAATTTT
Source organism: Phaethon lepturus (assembly GCF_000687285.1). Lineage (NCBI taxonomy): Eukaryota > Metazoa > Chordata > Aves > Phaethontiformes > Phaethontidae > Phaethon > Phaethon lepturus. The sequence goes on from NW_010522781.1 coordinate 37,211, forward strand.
TCATTCACCAAGTCCTTACACAGAAAACATTACAGTCAGTATCACCACAAGGAAAATAACGCAGTCTTAATTCTAGAAGTGCCAAGGCAAGAGTCTTTTATCACTACATGACTTGAGTAACTCAGTGTTAAATCTCCTTTCCTTCCAATTGCTAACTTTCAGCTATATCAGACATTGTTAACTATAATATGATTTCATGGTAGTTGTTTTCTCCCTTCCTTTCTGTAGAACTTCCCTTTCAAATTTGGTCTGGAAAATTATGGTGAAGGGGAAATGTTTCAGACAGAACAAATATGAACATGAAGAATCTGAACAAAATTCATTTAACAAAGGCTCCAGGACAGTCTGTAAGCAACCTTACAGAATTAAGTGTTATATGGTTCTATTACTCTGTTTCATTATGGTGATTATATAAGTTTTGATTATCTAACACTTTCCCTACTCTCATCACTACACAGATTAAAGCATAAAACAATACAAAATACAAACTTTTTTCAAAACTACAGATGTAATTTCTCTACACTACAAATAGATTATGACAGGAAGGGCACCTAATTTCTGTTTACCTCTCGTAAAGTGACAAGGGTCTTCTTATCAATGGTAGCTCTCTTCACGAGTTCTTTATTTTCTTTTTCAAGTTCTTTCAGGCGTACACATGACTCTTTATATACAACTATTTCTTTAAATAGAGATTTATTTTCCTTTTCCAGATTACTAATTTTTACATTGTTTTCTTCTAAAGTACTATCTTTAATTTCCGCTTGTTGTCGAAGCCTTTTATTTTCTTTTTCTAGCTGTTTCTTATCCTTTTCCAGTTGAGAAGTCTCTTGTTCCAACAACTTATTCTCCTTTTCCAACTGCTCTAGGCGCTTACTAGAGATTTTTAACTCTTCTAAATTCTTTTGCAGAGTCTGATTCTCGGACTCTAAATCTTGTAATTCACTTTCTAACTGCTGAATCTTCTTATTGCTGTTTTCAAGGGCTTTCTGTAGCCTTTGGTTTTCTGTGTCTAGGCCTTGGTAGCTGACTTCCAAGCGTTCCGTTTTCTTAAACGAGGCTTTCATGAGTTCAAGGCTTTTTTTAAGTTGCTCCTTTTCACTCTCCAGTTCCTTATTTTCTAATTGTAATTGTGCCACTTTAATGCTTGTGCACTTCAAGGATTCAATTGTTCTTCTTAATTCCAAATTTTCTTCATCGAGTTGTGAATTCTCCTTTTCTAAGGATTCTAATTGAAAAGTGAGATTTTTTAGGCTATCCAAAGTTTTTTTTAGTTTTCTGTTTTCCATTTCCAGGTCTGAGTTTTCTTGTTCTAAGGCCTCTATCTTCTCACAAGTAATTTTTAAGTTAGTGATTTTTTTCTGTAATAATTCATTTTCCTTTTCCAGATGATGCAGCTCATTCTCAAGTTCTTCTGCTCTCTCCCCTTTCTCTTTGTAGTGTTCCAGTTCTTTCCTGACTTGCTTTTTTTCAAATTCAATCTTATTTAACTTACTACTGGTCTCTTTAATAGACTCATGAAGGATTTTATTTTCTTTTTCTATTTCTTTCATTCTCGCTTCAGCACTGATTTGTGAGCGTTGTCTCAGAGAAGCTACGGTTTGATTCAAATGTTCGTTTTCTTGTTCTAATAGCTTAATCTAATTTGGGGGGAGAAATTGTAAACTCTGGTGAGCAACATGCCAAAAAGTAATTACTTCCATATATAAAACAAAAGTACTACGATAATGAGATAACATGGTATTTCCCTTTTAAGTTTTTAAAAAATTTTCTCTTACTCTACGAGTATTTATTTGCAGCATTACAAGCATTGTGTAGGTATAAGTTTGACAGCAAAATACGTCAAGGTGAATTATCAAATATCTTCCTCTTGGATATTAGTAGATAACATAAAACTAATGAAGCACAAACCAAAACAAAGTTGTATCTATTGCGCTGAGTTTAATTTTCATTTATGTCCACCCAGATTTAGATTATTTTTCTTCAACTCCCTACTTTACAGACATATGTGTCCACAAAAAACAAAACTGCAGTCAATTTCTAAACCAAACTTGAGATGGAGGGAGGTGTGGGGGCTGCAAAAGTGTCTTTATTTCACTTGGAAAAAACAGAGGTGGTCTGTGGGATATGAAGGCATCCTAACATTTCGGGTAGAAACACATCAAAGTTACATTAATTTTTTACTTAAAAAGAACCCTTGGACATGCTGGTCCAAAACAGCTTCCAGAGAAGGTAAATCGTATTAGAACCAAATTTTTTCTTAGGTAACATATTCCCAGATCTACTTCAAAGATAAAGGCAACAATTACATCTTAATTTTTAGTATCTTTTGATTTTTTCAGTTACTCCAAAGCATCTGAAATTGTTTAGGTATGTAATGACAGACAGCAAAATCCAGAAAGCTGCTTAAATCAGTATTTAAGAATACACTAATAACATAGCATCAGGGATGTTTCAACAATAAACTGTTTTGGAGAAAAGCAAGAGTGCTAGTTGCAATGAAAAACAGACTGAGAAAATTATACTGTTCTTTCATATTTAAGTCTGAATGTAACTATTAATTACAGGATCTACAGCTCCATTCCTAGCAATGACAAACTGTTCTGAAACAGTTAATAGGAAACTAATTAACAGGTGTCTACAAATACAACTTTGTAACACTTTACATAACCTGGTGTGTTACTGAACATGCATAATTACTTTCCGTAAATTCTGCTTCTGGTCCAAACTTAACAAAAAAATCATGATCAGTGCCTCCATAATTTTTCATGAAATCAAATGAACCTTGTATAGTCGACTCCAGTAAGTGTCAGCACAGAATTTGTAAAAGACATGAAAGATGCTGCTAACCCATCACAGCTCCTAAGTATATTATTTTTAAGCAGAAATAGTCCCACTGAAATGTCAGTCCTACTCCAACATGTTAAAAACAATATATGTATCCCTGATGGTTGAAGTGGGACTTATGACTTTTTCCAGAAAGTTCTAGTCTTTCTCCCTAGAGTACACTTCTAATACAATGTATAGATCAATTATAATTGATTGTAACAATAAACACTTTTAAACAAGACAAGTTGGCATATTTTCTTTAAAATCATCCCCACTGTTCTCTTTAAATGAAAGTAAAGCTTCAAAGCCAAGCACAATTTTGGGGTTTTTGCATTTTCTAAGTCTGGAATTTAATCTCCTGATTAAATTGGGTCTTTAGAAATTTTCAGTATTTTTGAAATATAATATTCTGTATTCCTAAATAGCGTACTTTCAAATTAAGCTAAAAAAAGGTCAATCTCGTCAATCTTATCAAGAAGTATCAGTGGAATTTATAAAAGATAACTACAGTTCTAATTCTGAAGGACTTGGTTACTAAAGAAGCAATTTCCAGAAGTTTCTGTAACTCTTGTTTCCTAATGCCTGCCTTCCACAGGTCCTCTGAACTGCTCTGCAGTTCTCAGACCTTAGAAGGTGTCAGCACCCATTAGATACAGATAGGTCAGAGATTCAGTACCCTCCCAAATACGGCTCCTAACTTTTACAAAGACACAGAGGCCAGCTTCTGGCAACCAAAAATAAACTCTGCTATCCACCTCCAAGTCACAGCAGGAACACATTCTAGTGCAGGAGACTATTATGAAGCTGGATGTGATGGTTTCTACCTCAGATAAACAAGACTGAGCAACACAAGAGCAGACCGGCTCTGCTACGCTGGTCTCGGTCAGGTCCCTTCAAGGGACAGGCTGCTGTAATTCTCATTAATACTTCGACATTACTTCAAACACTGACCAGCTGTCTGGAACCCATTGTCCTCCATTGAGAGGTGCTTGGCTTACCTCCAAAGTTCCCAATTTTCTACTTTGGCTGAGCTACACCCTCTAAAGCAGCTATAGCAAATGCATAGCCCATGAAAGCCACAGAAGCGTTACAAAACACTAAAAAGTTCTAAAACTAACAGTAAAGCCTCAGCTAAAAATGAGTCATGCCTCTCACTGGCTGCAGGTCTTAGACAAGCTATTTTGCCAGACACATCCTTTTGGCAAATCTGCTACATTTACAATCCCCTTATGCCTGTAAAAAAGTACAAAAGGAGAACAGTACAGTACAATGCAGCATTGAGACTTTTGATTCCGCTACTCACTTGTCGCTCTGAGTTTTCTTGAAGTGCTTCAAGTGTTTTTTCAAGCTGTGCTTTTTCTTTCATCAAATCTTTACTCATATTTTGACTGTTCTGAAGACTCTGTTTCTCTTGGCTAATTTCATTCTCCAGCTCTTCAAGCTAGGGAAAAGGACACCATTTTTTAAAGTGTACTTAGAAATTACAATAGTATTTCTCTTAGCTAGGTTGAAGGTACCCTTATAAAAATGAATAAAGCAAGTTAAAGGAAAGAATAAAATAGACTTTTCTATTCTTTACCTGAAACAACTAATCTCTTCTAGAAATAAATCTACTTCTGACAGAATTTGCTTGCTGGCTCAGAAGACTGTATCTATAAAGCACTTTTGCATTAAAAAAGCGGTCTGATTTTATTAGGTTCTGGATATTTCCCCAAGCCTCTTTTTTTCTTTTAAAATTCCATCCTAGTGAGACTTATACTGCTCCTCCAAGCTCCTTTTAACTTATAAAGGTTGAATGTTGTTTGATCTTACTTAACAATTTCAAGAGATACTTATGGTGATTCCTTGGGAATTAAATATACAGGTTTGTTTTGTCAAACGGTTCCAACTTGTAATGTCACCAGTCAGCAAAACTGTTTACAAGTGAAAATAACCAAGTGTGATTTTTCTGTCACATCTAAGTTATAATTAGTTACTTAGAAGCAACACACACGTTGTATTTTTAAACAATCATCTGCTGGAGGTTTATATTCTGTGTCAACTCCGCCATCCACACTCCCTCACCTTAGAGAAGTCCAGACATAACTTGGACCCCAGGCAGGGGGAATACTTTTAGAAACATTATTATATGAATTACACATTAAATTGCTGCTAAACAATACTGAGAAATAAAATGACAAAAAGGCAGTAGAATGGAATTCGCTCCCCGTGAAGCAATTTGTTGATCCAAAATACGCAAAAAGCATAGCATCAATAAGGCCAGAACCTGAATTAAATCTTTCTCTTTGGATGAGAATACTAAAGTTTGACCAATCTTTTGCTTCCCTCTCCCTCTTCCTCTGAAATTGAGATTTTCCTGGTCCCCTGCTTAGCAGATCAACACATGCTTTACAGGGTTACTGGCACTTTCACTGGTTTTTGCCAAGGAGAAGTAACTGGCTCGGTCACCCCAGCAGGGATGCAGTCAGCCTCCGTCTGGGAGCCAAATTTATCCATCGCTTGCCCAACTGCCAACTGGGCACTGGGAGTGGAGTTCCTGTGGTCGCTGTATCTCATATTTATAAGACTCCGTATTAGCCGTTTGTTTTAAGAGAAAGCGTGCCCAGATGGAAGTAGAATATGTATAGAGAATTCGTAACAGACATTTCGTTCAACTTCCTGCTTTTTGCTGAAGTCATCACTGTTCAGAGCATTGTCTTCAGGGGCAAGTGAAAAGAGAAAAAGGACATGTTGCCAGACATCCAAAGTGGCAAGAACAGTATCAGACAATCACAAGGACCAACTATTGCTTGCTTCTCATACCTATTCCTTTCTTTTGTACCCTCCTAGCTGCCTTTCTGGTACTGTACAGAAACTCAAAGCAGCACACAGGCTGCTGCAAAAAAAAACCGTATTGTTAAGAAACCAAAAAAACCATGGAAGTATGGAATACAGCAGGGATTTCTTTCAATTTAAAGTCATCTCTTACCAACTCTTCTCTAAAAATAATCTAACATCTGAAATAGCTGCTGAAGCAAAGCTATGTAATTAGTCCATGTGTTCTTCCGATTTTTATTCTCTATAAATATCACTGACTAAATTATTACCCTATTTGATATACATAATTTGGAGAGTAAAATATCGTAGATCAGCACAGATAAATCTGACAAACTCCTTCCATTCACTTGCTCATCAATTCCTTGTCCCAACTTCTCTTTTTCTCAGTCATGAATGAGGACACATGATTTTTCGCTTAGACTTATCGGTCAGTCTTCACCTATTTACACCTACTTTCCCCTGCTTAATAATTACAAAAATTAAAATAATGTTCTCAAGTATCATAAAACACTGTCAGTACTCATTATGTCCCCAACACTGCATTAGGCAACTCATGCACAATTCAAACATATACTAAAGATTACCTTTTTGCTAAGTCTTTGGTTTTCTTTTTCCATTTTCAGAATCCTTGAACTGCTGCCTTCTACAGAACCTACTGCACTTTGTAGTTCTTCTACTGTCTTCAGCAAACTTTGGTTTTCCATTTCCAGCTTCAGTAATCTGCTTGATGTCAGTTCATTTACTTCATGACCAAGTGATTTCTGTGGCACTATAAGAGAAAAAAAACACCATTCAAAAAGTGTACTTACTATCTGGAGTTCTTGGACTTTGCGTTTTTAGACTTTAGGATTTAGCAGCTTTTAATGGTCCTCCAATGACAGGACCACCTCCTACTCCTTGGTGAATAGAGCTAGTTAGGATTAATGACCCATCCTCCTTACCCAATAGGTAACTCCGCAGATGCATAGAAGTAAATATTCTATTCATCCTACAGTTCCTAATCACATCAGAGAGCAAATAAATGTATCTCTAAATTTCCACAAATCCTTTGTATGGGATCCAGTGTATGACCAAGCATACTATATGGGAAGAATCAAAATTTTTGCCACAGCTCTCTACAATTACTCCAACAAGCCTTAACAAATATTTCTTAACTTTGAGAACAGTAAGGCAAGAAAACTCATGATCTGTGCTACAGAATAGAGACATTTGAATGGCAGCACAAAGTTAACCCCAAGGTATTTATGGGTTTTTTCACATGGGCTGTATCTCCAGGGATATATGGGAATGAGTAAAAAACAAAACCACCCCAAACTGTTACATCTCTCCAGAGATCAAAAAACACTGTACTTTAGAAATAACAACCTGTAATTTCCTAAAGCTGTCCAGCCTCTGAGCTTTCAATTTTTCTATTTTATCAGTTTGCAATATTATTATATTTACCTTCAGAAAGTTCAGTAGTCCTATTTATCTGTTCAAGTTCCCAGCCAAGATGCAATGATTCATCCATACTTTGTTTCTGAGCCATTTCTAGAGTCATATTTTCCTCCATGAGTTCCTCAATCTTCTTTCTGTCCATATCACGCTCCTTAAAAATTATTTCAGATGTGATGTTAAAAAAAAAAAGTCTCAACATGCACAAAATATTTTAGTATCTAGTACGCCAGAGAAATGCAAAATGCATTTTCTGATTTGCTAATACACAGGGAGGAGACAGGGAGGAACAGACAAAAGTATGGAGAACTTAAAAGAGTAACAACCAGTAAAGAAAAATACACAGAGAAGAACCTCTTCTCATCATAACCTATGGCAATGACTACTTACTTTTTTTCAAAGCTCACTTCTCTCCAAATATCAGGAAAGAAATTATACATGATAAGCACAGCTTGGTAACACACACAAAAACCAAACAGACAGAGAAGCAAAATTTTACCTTCTCTAAACTATCATTAAGACTACTTCGACGCAAAAAGCTATAACAGGACTGGGTCCATGATGACAGCGTCTCACGTGGCTCTTTATAAACCCCTCTCTGCACACATGCTACTTTAACAGGAATAAGTTGCAGCTGCAACTCTCAACATCGTGCAGAAAGTGAAAGTAAAAAGAAAGTAATAATCTATCAACCCTTACAGAGAACACAAAAACCCACCCAGGCAAATTACAGCTTCATATTTTAGAATATTTACTTTTTGGAGAAGAACTGGTTAAAAACAGAAATTATTTGGGGAATAACCTTCTGACAAATATATAAATATATTGCCAGAATTTTAAATACGAATAACCTCTTTTATCTTTTAAGTAACAATAGACTATCTTCACATAAAAAACCTGATCCTTTCATTCTTACTAATGAGTCTCTGTATTTCTCATCATCGTATTTTAGGTATCCAATTAAACACTGTACTGCCTTTGGCATTTTTCTTTCC
>NW_010522781.1:45313-78606 GCF_000687285.1 Phaethon lepturus
ACAACCAAAGCTACTGTAGGAAACCGTATCTGGAAAGTGTTAGTAAATCAAGACATACTTCCAGTTCCTCTCCCCCACTATTTTGACTGGAAGTTCTTTTATTAATGAAATTCAATGCTTCTCAGTTGTCTTCGTGATCCTCCATTTACACTTACCATCTCCATATCATGTAATTTGGCTTTTAATTGTAGATTTTCTTTTTCTAACTCATGTAATTTATCAGAACGGGCTCGGGTCCCCTCTAATTGGTCTTCCAACATTGTCTTTGTTTCTAGCAACACTTGATTGTCTTCCTTTAACTCCTGCAAGAATTAAGCGACAAAAAAAATTCAAATAAAAGCATTTCCTTATTCACACACACTTTGATACACATCATAACTAGTTTTAGAAACGTTACTCTAATCCTAAAACATTCATTTGGAAATGGTAACAGACCTTTGCTCTAAATTTTTTTTATAAATTTCACATGACTATAACTTATGGAATTTTTATGAAAAGAAAATTTTATGTAAGAGGAATTAAGTAGTCCCTAAACCACTAAGAATAAATAAGTTGTTCATAATTACAATCAAACCAAAAGTATCTCTGTCATTTGAGATGTGATGTACTGCATGGATATGGACTACAGCTAAGCAAAAGGCTGACATTAAATTAAAATTACAGGTGTCAGGCTCAAAGCAAACAAAAAGTAGTACTTCACACACCATGTAATTGAATTGGGGAACTCATTGCTATCTGATAGTGTAGATGGAAAGGCTTACGTGTGTTGGGAAGTTATCTAATTCATGGAAGAGAAGGCTAAAAACCTCAAAAGTACCACCTCTGAGTATGATTTTCCTGAGCAGAGAGTGCTGAAAGCTGGGAGAGCACAATGTCACCAAGTTACCACCAAGTGCTTGCCCTGTTCTTTTACTCTCCTCTAAGCATCTACTATTGGCCACCATCAAAGACTGGAGACAGATGCAGATGCTCCTTCTCAGTCCATAATTTATCTCATTATCAGACTGAACTCGCTAATTTTTGGGTTGCAGGAAATGGAGAACAAAACTTAAGAGAATAATTTTCTACAAGCCATAATTAGGTTTACAGGCCACTGGGCAAACTTACACAAGCCCAAAGTCAGGACATGATGGTGCAAATGCAACCGCATTCTTAAAATACAACGAGCCGTATTCAAAGGTCCTAAATAGCTTTAATTCATGGACATAGGGGTGGGGTTTTTTTAATGACATCTGATGAAAATAATAATGTGTAAGAACATATAATTAGCAATTTCACTCATGATATAAAGACAAAACTTTTTAAACTTCAGCATGCAGTCAGCTGCAAAATCTGAAAAAAGATCAGTGAATATAACATCGAAATATTTATCCTTCATACTTCTCCCTACACAAATGTTAACTTATAATTACTATTATTATGAAGCATAACCAACTAATTAACATCTGTCTATACTCAAGCATGCTTGAAAAATCAGATACTTACCAGCTATGAAACACGTAAACAAATTTTAGTTTTTTACTAGTTTAAACACTCGATGAAAACTAAATTTCCACTGTTTTCAAATCCTGTACACTAATCTCTCTTCCTTTACAATTTTCTTTTAACCATATGCTTTCAGGCCCTCTTACAGCAGTAGTTATAAAGTCATTCATGTCAGCTGATTTTCAAATAGCTCACATACAAAAGTTTGCTCATATGTAGGCAAGATGATGATAGTGCTCACCACTCACAGTACCTGATTTTTCAACAGACCTACATATGCTGACCTACTGCATCATATATACGTAACAGCCAACAACTTTGAGGAAATTTGAGAACATAAATCACAGCATCAGACCTCTATCACTGAACTCATGTTGAACAGCACTATCTTGTTTAAAGTATGCCAAACACTGAGAAAAGATTCAGAGTTGGAAAGCAGTTACCAGACTTTGTTTTTAAGTGGCACACAAAGGCAGCTTTGGAGCCTCCTCAAGAATGGATCTTTCGATGACAGCTGTTAAGGTCTGTATTTAACGTATCTTGAGAAAGTTTCTTCAAATTTCATTAGATTATTTCACATTACACATTTCACAGGAAGATGATAAAATTAATTTCCACAAGCAAGCCTAAGAACAAGTCATCTTAAAAAAAACACCAAGTCTTGGGAACCATGATTTTTTTTAAATTTCAGAATTGTCTAAAGCCCTTTTAACAATGTTTTAATCTGCACCATACACCTTATCTCTCACTACAGTCTTTTGTTAACTTTTTTACACTGTAGTCCTCTTGGAAAAACTATCCATTTCATTATTCATTAAAAAGCTAATTAACTCCCATGTCAGTGGATATGCTTTATTTCTGACTAAAGCTATTATTAGAAGTATTGGATGAAGGACTGATCTGTTTTTTGCCTTGCAGTTTTTCCCCTCTCGTCAATAGTAGTTTTTATCAGTAGTAGCTGTTTTATGCTGTGACATATGAAGTATACATTCATTAAAAGGTTTTAACTTTTAAACATTCAAAGAAAGAAGTCTTTTTCCAGAGGATGCTATATTATTGGTCATTGGCATTATGACATTCTTCATGTCTTTCACACTGTCTCTTAGAAGACTCACAACAGGAGAAAAATTACTGGATTTATAGCATTTTTAATTAATTCCTCCTTGAGTTTCTCAATACATTGTATATATACTAAACAAAGGCTCCTACTGGTCTTGCTAGCTTAGAGCTATGGTTGAGTACTGCTGACTTCAAATGAAACTGCATGGCATTAGACACAGGGACTTTTACCTAAAAACTGTAGTTATCACAAAAGACTGACTATACCCCAGAGCAAAAAGCTGTAACACTGTTTTCATGTCCCAATGTTTAAGTCATCAAAACAACTTTGAAAAAGCCACAGCAAACAAAAAATGATGGTTATTTAGTATTTATTGTCCTTAATATACCTCCACTCTAGCTTTGTAGAATTCAATATCATGCAGCCTCTCTTTATACCGGCTGACTTCACTTTCAAGCTTGTCAACTCGAATTGCCTTTTCACGAAGAGCATCTAGTTCGTCTCTATACACTCTGGCAGAACGGGCATCTGAGAGTAAATTCATATTCTAGAAAATAAGAAAATACAGAAATTAGAGGCAAGAACACTGCACAGTATACATGCTGAAGGATAACACAGTTGCTTCATTATTTAAATCAGGAATAATGTAGGGGGTTATCGTAAGTTAATTCTAAGAAAGGTAAAGGGTAAAAAAAAAAAATCATGTGTTTTAGAGGCTCGGTCCAGATGACGTATTTCCAGGAAAACTGCATTGGCCTTTTTCAAGGAGAGGCATGTACTCATTTATAAATTTCAGAACAGCAAACTTCTTTTACAGAAAATATACTTAAATGACCCCAAATAATTTTATACACTCATATCGCGATAATAAATTATTCAGATGTTCTTCCTCATTATCAACACATAGACTCAAACTGTAAAGAAAACTAGCCAAACTCTGAGTGGATTGTTCTTGAAAAAAAAACTCAGCACATATACACTCACACGATGTATTGGTGGTAAATTGCTTGAATGTGAAAATAAAAACTTAAGAGAAGAAATACTAACCTAACTCAGAATATTCTTCCAGTGTACGAGACCAAATAAAGGAATAAATTACACAAGGTCACGTTTAGAGTGCAAAATAAAAAAAAAAAAAGAAAAAAAAAGAATGCATGAAAGCATACTTCCTAATTAAAAAAAAAATTCTGGTGGCAGCAAATTTTTTTTGCTCACCATATTTTAAACAATAGTTTTACAAAACCTATACCTCTTGCTGAAGTCTCTTTAGTTCAGCTTCCATCTGTTCAAGTTCCTGTTTACAGTCAAGCAACTGCTCAGTCTTTTCCTCACTTAAAAGAGAAAACATAAAACACAGTTTAAATATGATCATCTCATTTGAGAACAAACTACTGAGATATGTGAGACTTCCCTTATTTAATCAAGAGTTTCACGGGAAAGTGTAAAACTTAGGTATGCCATTATGCTTTAAATATTCTTTAGGTTTTAGCCTCTATCTAATCTTTTACATTCGGTCAGATTTTTCATAGTCCTTTAAATTGTTGTTCCTACTTACGCGGGGTAAAAACATTAGGGTGTAATAAGGGATTTTTTTGATATGGGATAAGGAGTTTGTTTTTTTTTTTAAAAAAAAGCCCAAACAATACACATGAATGTGTACCAGGAGATTCACATCCAACAGTAAACTTAGAGTAATTTCAAAATATACATTCAAAAGGTCCAAATATTTTCCAGGAGAGCCAGACAATGACCGCTGATGCATCCGGTCAAAGATCAGGTAAAGCCAAATTTAAAAGCACTTTTATATTCTTGTAATTTTTGTTTTTGTTTTACAGAGAAGAATTAATGTTTTCAGGTGCCTTTACACATTAAAAGAAGATACCGCTTAATAACCTTACTGATTTTATGAAGTGCATAGTGATTTTTAGTTTTATGGAAACAATGCGGTGTCTGCTTTAGTTGATTCAGAAATTTCTAATAAAAAAAATTTGACATAGAATACCATAATTCTTACAGAATTCATTTTTAACCTCCAGCTCACTCTTAGTTTTCAATGCTCAAAAAAATGAGTTCATTAAACAATGAGTAAGTACAAGGGAAATATTTAATTCTCTCAAAGACACAGAATACCTAATGTTCAAAATACAACTGCACTTCAGAACAACCAGTATTCATGGTTGAAAAACCTGCCATATCCAAAATTGTATACCCTTAAAAGATATACTACATATTCAAACATGTTACTGTATTATTTAAGGTTTTGCAATACAAGTATGAAACAAAACAGAAGTAGAAAAGGGGAAAATAAGATCATTTAGTGGACTAAAAGGTATAATACAATGTAAAAGTAATCATACTAACAAAAAATATATTCGTTTTAAACAAAACTAGAACAGTTACTTTAAAAAACGAGCCAATTTCACAATGAATGATCTTTCTGCAACCATACAGTGTTTCAAAAAGGTCATTGACAGCCTAAAAGTGAACAAGGGTTCATCTAGGTATAGCTCACTGCAACGTCACTGTCCACAGCAAATATCAAAGCTTTCCCTCTACATGTGTATTCAGAAACACAAACGTACCCTGTATTATGTGAGATTACTGTAACTTTTCTATTAACATTTATATTCCTGTATTATTCTTCTATATAGAAACACACGGAACTTAATATAGAAAATTCAGTGTGCACCTTCCAATTCTGGAGTTTCTATATTATAAGCCTCAAATTGCTGTTATGCATCCAACTGTTGGTATATGGTGCTGCAAAGAAGAATAATCTTTACAAACCTTTTGTATGAAATTATATTAGCTGCAGTGCATACTAAACCAGATATGAAGGTTCATTGCCAAAACCAGATTATAAATAAGTTGAGTATTTTCAACTCTGGAATGAATTTTCATTTTAAAATTTCTTTATAAATGCAGCATTTAATACCAAATGCTACAGACAGAATTTAATTTATCAAAGTCTAGTATTTTAAATATAGTGCTACACGTAAAGGAAATCTATTTACAAATTGAATTCAAATAGAGGGCAAAACGTGAAATGTTCCGAGCCATCACTGTTGCCCTAATTGCATGCTTCAGCTACAGACTAGAGAGGATTGTACTAAATTATACAGAACATACCAGTGTTCACTGTTTAGGCTATCTATTAACTGTCAATCAAACTAATAACAGCAATTTTTTCACTAATTTTCTTGGTGCAGCTGTTTATAGAATATCCTGGGCGGGCTCATTTCAGTAGACACATAATAATACAGACATCAGAAAAAGAGTCCTATCTTTTTGTCCTCTATTCTTCATGAGGACCAAGATGTAGTGGGGGAAGGGGATCCTCTGCGTAAATCAACCAGATACTTAATCCAGCCTGCTAGAGATGATCTGATCAACAAACTGATAAAAAGCAGACCAGCGAGCTGGAAATTGTGACTTATGCTACCTTAAACTTTTAATTTACTTTTACCTGCCTCCTCTCTCCACGAGATACAGAACAGAATAATTTAGGCTGAAAAAAACCTTCAAGATCATAAAGTCCAACTGTAAACCTGCCAAGGCCACCACTAAACCATGTCCCTAAGCGCCACATCTACGCATCTTTTAAAGACCTCCAGGGATGCTGATTCAACCACCTCCCTGGGCAGCATGTTCCAATGCTTGATAACCCTTTCAGTGAAGAAGTATTTCCTAACAGCCAACACAAACCTCCCCTCATGCAACTTGAGGCCATTCCCTGTTGGATTAAAAAAACCTACCACCACAACTTTATTTATGCTGTTTCTAAACTATAGGCAAGTTACTATAGATATTGAAACTCTTCAGATTTAACATCTGTATTTTAAGTTCAAATGGCACACATTTCACTCTGCTAAAACAACATTGCACATTGCTATAGGGAGAAACAGAAAAAAAAATGTTTTTCTCGTTTAGTAACTCTCTACCACTGCTTAGATTTATTCCTAGACTACAAAGACAGACTAAGTATCTGTTGACACCGAATCAGTTTTCTTCATAAAATAGAAAAAAAAGGTTTTAATTATAATATGAAAAACAAAGAAACAAAGATTGTTGTTATAATGGGACTGATTTTTCACAGTACTTGGATAAGGTGAAGGAGGAGAATATACCTCTTAGCTAAGGGGTCAGCACCAGGGGGAGAAAAGAGCACTCCCTTAACCATATGAAGGTAGCAAGTTGGAAACTGTAAGAAACCAGAACTGACCCAAGCTATAAAAGTCTACTCATGTTACAAATTACATTATTCCTCAGACATAAATAACCACCACTTCTACTGCAAACCTGGATGCAGTGAAACAGACTTTGAGTTTACTGGGTCAGGAGATTTAGTGGAGTTTGGTTTGCATAATTGTCTTCCTTTCATTTTTCTCTGTAGAATGGCACAGCAGATAAAAGTGGAACAGTATTGAAAAGCATGAGCAAACAAGTGTTGTGCAGACAAGGAATCTTTGACACAGAAAGAAACAAAGAGATGGGGGACAGGAAATTATTCTAATGACAATTTTTTTTATGATAATTCCTATCAGCATCAATTCAAATGTTTCGTAAACCATGAATGAACTATATGACTTTTCCTTACTCTGTTTCCAATAAGAAACAGGTAACTTAATCACGCTGCCGATAAGGAATCACTACAACACTACCTCCTTTTAAAAAGGACGTTTTTGCCACTAATCCTTGAATGGTCAGGACACAGCTCTTGCTTCCAGTCCCTACCTGCCTGCCCCATGTAATTGCTCGAGTGTGTCACACCACAATTGCCACAACTGCAAAGCTAATCTCTTAGAAACACATATATAGATATATTAAAACCATAGTAATTCATTAATGATAATGAACAAGAGAGGAAGCACAAAGAATTCGCCTCTGAAACAACAATGTGGACACAATATGTGAAAGAAAAAGGCAATGCTGCATTAGATTAGCTCTAAGTATTTCTAAAAGACAAACAATTTATGTAGAACAAAGAGACCGTTACTGTATTGTAATATGCTCAAGAGATTGCTCGCAGTTAATTTTTCAGAAAGTTCAGAGCACAAAAGATGCAAAATTACCACAGCAGTAGTTCACTGATTTCAGTATGTTTATGGTTAAAACGTCAATATAATTCATAACACAGATCAAGACAAACACAGATGAAAAGTTGTATTTGTCACACTGGTCTATAAATACGCTTACATGCTAAAAATATGCTTCCTGGGGTACACTAACTAAAAGAAGCATTTAAAACTGTAATTTAACACTTGAAAGAATGAAGAATTCATCTAGAGTACTACTATTGTGCAAAATCAACAACATCTTAAAACCGTACTACTCTCAACACATTTCTGCGATCTACGTGTACTCACAGCTCTTGCCTAAGCCTTCTTATCTTTGCTTTGGCATCTGCTAGCTCTACTGACAGGTGCTGCCTGCTTTCAGTGCGTTTCATGCCAGGAGATCCACAAGGTGATTGTGCTGCTGATGCGTGAGGTAGAAAACGGAGACAGTCCCGTTCTTCTGAGAGTTCTATGATAGTCTAAGAAATTAAAAAAAAAAAAAAAAAAAAGGAAAAAAGCACAGACTTGCGTTCAAAGCAACACTTATATGTCAGAAACTATCATCACTCACTGCCTTAATAAATCAAAGACTGAAATGAAGCAAGAAAAGTTTTACCGTAAAAGAAGTTAGAAGCCTTACATACAACTCTATACCTAAAGCAAAGAGTCATAGCTGCTTAACAGTACCATTTGGCTATTCTTAAACTACTCAAATTTATAGACTTTTAAGTCCACAAAATTATCAGTGCTTAGAATGGGTAATGAAATAGCATGAATTCCTTGCACATGAGGATCAATATAAATCTCTAAAGCTAGTGCACTGCAGTGAGCAGCAGCATCCTTGCCGACTGAATAAAGCATGAGACCTATAGGAATATTCCTATTTCATCACATAAATAAAGGTGTTATCCTAATATGAAGAAGTCTTCTATCTTAAAGTTACTTTCCTTTGCGCTGCAAAAAGGGATTACCACACATCCTCTCCCCTTATGGTTAAGCTTCTGTTTTATCAAGGCTGTGAACTGGAAAGACAGTTGCTAAATGTCAAAGGAATATTTGGAGTAACTGCAACATTAACATATCCTCACTCTGAGGGGCAAATCTGGGACCATCAAGATGATTCATAACTTGCAATTTTTATTAAATACATTCCTGTTTCTTCATTCACGCACAGTACAATGATTGTGCCTTGTGATAAGCTTGTAAAACCTCTTCTCCTAGTATGAATGCTGCTCTAGTTGACTCAAAGCTGTACAATAGGATGCAGTAATAATAACAGGCACTTTTCAGCGACCAGCTTGCAGTCCTGAAAGCTTCAGCCAACACAGCTTTCGATTTTCTGTTTTCAACATTTAAAGTTGTTTCAGACTTTGGTTACATTACAAAGATCATCTGCCATTACCTTTTCTAGTTTGTCACGGTATTCAACAACTAGTATGCACCCTGTAACTACCTGAAAGAACTTATTGACAGTAAGGATTTCTTGCTTAAATATGCTAAGAGGACATACATTAAACTATTAGTTATAAAATGCTACGCTGTATAATTAAAAAAAAAAAAAATCTTCTATTTCTCTTAAGCAACAAACCACATCCATACCTCTGAGTGCTCATCTCTTTCATCTATAAGTCTTTTTAAATGTAATGCCATGTTTTTCAAGAGTGGTTCAACATATTCTTGTGTCAATACAATGACATCCATCCACTGCAGATCGAACACGTTTTCTTGATTATGAGTTACCTACACAGAATGAAATGGAAGAGAAAAAACATCCGCTTTAAATTATACGAGTAGAAAGGAAGCATAAGAAAATAAAGCTAAAATTCTACAGGTTAGATTCTCTACACAAGGTATGAAAAAACATTTAAAATAGATAAATCGTACGTTATGGAATAGTTTCTTATCTACCTGAAAGTAATACCGCGCACTTCTGGCAAAATAAAAAGCAAAAAGTGACTATGACAATAGATATTACATGTCACATACATGGGATTTGAATTGTATTTTATAAGTAAATTTGCACATGAAAATTTCATTACACTAAATTCACTGTAATTCTAAGAAATTCTTGGAACAACATGCTTACTCCCTGGTACTGCTTTAACAATGTAATCCAAAAGAGCTTGATAATGACATATTTTGCGAATCGATTAAAAAAAATGAAGGTTTTTTTGCTTACTAAAAACACTAGATATACAAATCACATATTTGATTTACTTGCTTTTGAACAAATGCAATTAATCTTAGAATCATAGAATGTTTGGGTTGGAAGGGACCTTAAAGATCATCTAGTTCCAACCCTGCTGCCATGGGCAGGGACACCTTCCACTAGACCAGGTTGCTCAAAGCCCCATCCAGCATGGCCTTGAACACTTCCAGAGATGAGGCATCCACAACTTCTCTAGGCAACCTGTTCCACTGCCTCACCACTTTCACAGTAGAAAATTTCTTTTTTATATCTAATCTAAATCTACCCTCTCTCAGTTTAAAGCCATTACCCCTAGTCCAATCACTACAGGCCCTTGTAAAAGTCCCTCTCTAGTACAATATTCCACCTCCAAAAAATTAAAAGCACGAGAACAACATACCTCTTGAATATGGGCTGCAACAGCTGCTCTTGTGTCAAAATCAAGACCTTGGATTCTTTCAATAAATTCTTCTTTTTTCTGACACTAAAAATAAAGGCATATACATACATACATAATCACAAGTATTTTCATTCTTCCTTTGTATTTCTAAGACCTAAAAATGATAAAGCTGACATTACAATGATCACATTGCTAAGTTACCCAATAATTGTGTTGACCAATAAATACTTGGTTTATGCCACATTAATTATGACAACTTTCAACATTATTAAAATGATAAAGAAAAAACAGCTATTGAAATGGGGCAATTAAGAGGTTTCCTAATAGCTACTTACTCAAATTTTAGCATACTGAGTTCCAGAGGTATCTTTTTCAGTGTCCTCTAGTACTCAAGTTCCCTATCTATTAATTTATTAAGAACATATAACTGGTTCTATTTTTTCAATTTAATTAGCTGAATGGTACAAACTTTCCTAATAAGTACAGCATTCCAGCAAAAAAAAATTATTAAATACTTGAAACAGTTTCAATAAGATATCAGTAAGATAATTCTTCATTACTTAACCACTTTCTTCCTCCCTTTTCAGTACCAGGTGAATTAAAATATTAAAACTAATACACTATTAGAAATGCTACATACAGTTTGCTATATTCATACAATAAAACGTAAGAGGCTACAGTTGTACCCATTTTAACTGTAAGAATATCCAAATTTTCATGGAATGCAATAGTACCACTACAGGAAGGAAGGTCAAAGTTATATACAACCATAAGTGTTAAATAGCAAGAAAAGAGATCGCTAACTCTTAAACCATTCCATACAGATATAAAATTAATTAAACTTACCTGCACCGCACAACCAAGTAAAAGCAGGAGGAGTTTTTTTACTTCTTCAGTACCTGGCTCTAGGAGGAAAACAGGAACAAAAAAAATGGTAGAGCATAAAATGGTACTTTAAGCTTCTTCCCCTGCTCCTCAGCAAACATGACTTTTTCCTCATTATTTTCGTATCATTTACGTTAACCTAGTTTAGAAAACAGTAAGATGAAGAAAATCCCATCTTTCCAGCTTTCAACTTAGTCTTTTTTGCTATTTATCTGCCAACCTTCACTGTTAACAGATAGCTTAACATCCATAATAGTTTCAAATGGAAAAACCATCATTCCAGCCCTTTGTAAAGCAAAACTTCAGAGCGACATTTTCAAAAGTGCTTTGGAGACCTACAATCAAGTTTTCAACTGTAATCTCAGGTATCTCAACATAGTTACAGTGCTTATATTATTTGCCACGCCCACTCTGTAAGAGTTAGGAGACAAGTTCATTTAAATTATTTTATAAAGCTGTATTAGATATTCATCTGCACGTCTAAAAATCAAAACGTATTTCCAAATCTGGCCTTAAGCATCTTAATCTCCTAAAGAAGCTTAAGTTAAAGAACTCTGTTTAGAGATTAGTAAAGATGTTTCTTACTTTTTACACTCAAAATGTCCTCATCTGCTACTAAATATATGCTATATCTAGAATATAAATGCCATAAAGCAAATGCTTTACGGATGGCAAAATAGCTTAGGCTAGTTGGAATTAAACTCTGTATGGTCATGTATCATTTTGCTTTACTGAAACAGAAAGCACTACCCATTGGGCTATCTAGGAATAAAAGGGCTCTAATAGCATCCTTTCTACAATACACTCTGGATTTCAGCCAATGGTTTATTTCATTGTTAGCTAACCAGACAAAAGCTGTGCTGTCAAACATGATAATGCTGGGTCTGGCTAGAAATCTGACCTTTATTCTGCAAAACTGTACTCTGCAACACAGCTGGTATAACTACTACTGATACCAACATTTTCACTCTCAGTCCAAATAGCAAACAGGGAATGTCTAGCATGTACTACACTACGCACAGTCATTCTTGAACCTGACCTAAGTTACTGAAGTTGCCCGTGTTTTTTTTTCTTTTAAAGGACTCGGTTGGTAATCACAGATGATCTCCAATGATCACGAGGTGACTATAAGCATCTAAAAGAAAATTCAACCAGAATCTTCCTTCCTAAATGGCAGTTTGCAATCTCTACGTTGGGCAACTAAGTCTATTTTGGATGAACCCCCACCTAAGAAAGATGTAACTATTCACTTACAAGCACTTGAAAAAAATTGTCCTTTGATTTGATCCACTACAGTATTTTGTAAGTGAAGCAAATGTAAAATCCTTCTCAAAAAGTTACAGATAGGAGGTAATCTTTATCAAAAGAAGAAATTAAAAAGCAATCAAGAAAAAAACTAGAATACAGAACTCTTAATGATGTTAACTAGCTTTCGGTGAAGATTCAAGCCTGCTGCCATAAAGTGGAGATGAAAGACAGCTGCTAAGTTTCTCCACCTTCCCTTGGAGTTCTCTGCATGTTGTACTGTTAAGCAGAGAGCCTTTTTTCAACATTGACTCAACCTGCTTCTTTTAGAGGGAGATATGTATAATCCCAATGAACATGTAATGTTTAAATTTTTCAAGAGAGGTTTGTCAAGCAGATAAGTTACAAAGAACATGAACTCAAACGGGAGATCTTTAATCATTTACACAGACTTCTTGTATCCCTAAGACTCGAGTTGTGAAGTCTTTTACATAGAAACAGAAAACATTCGGTGAACATCAGAAGCACGCTAATTCAGCTAAAGAATGGGAATTCCACCTGGCTGCCTGTCTTAATCAATAAAGGTTAACCAGAATATTGTAATAGAAGGAATCCATCCCAACACCTCGCATCCTACATCCATTTATCCCAATAAATTCATCACTTTTTTTTTTTTAAAAAAGCAATCTCTCAACCCCTCTTTGGACATTAATTTGCACACTGCTTCAGCATCTTTCGACTGGCTATTAAAAGCCTACCTGCATATTGTTTCCATGTCTCTCCGCATTCCCTGAAGGAACATGGCAAAATATTGAACAACGTCAGCTTCCCGCTGCTACCAACCATCCTGCATGTTTTTCTTCCTTTTTCTCCATCACAAATACAGGAATAGATCATTGATGCCTCTCTTCCATACCCTCCAACTTGCTGCTTGAACTTTGTCCCTACCCCATCCTATCCTTTGATCTTCCCTGCACTCACTCTTATCCCCGACTTTCATACCCTCTGTAGTCATCCTTCCCCCCCGGCTTGCTTCTCAGAAATACGAACTGGTCTTAATCTTTCCTCTTCCCCGTTAAAGAACATTCGCCTCATCATTATCTCCTTTCTCCTTTTCCTCTGTAATTTAACTTAACATTTACAATCACAGGCTGTAGCTCTTCTCCAGTTTTCTTCTCAAACTGGCTTCCTGCCAATTACCTCAAGCAAAATGTTTCTTCATAAAGTCTCCGATTACCTCTTTTTTACCAAAGCTCAAATCCAGCATTCTATCTGCATTTTCCTTGATTAGCCAACTGCCTTTGAGATGGTCAAACACATTTCTCTTCCTGAAATCACATCTCCCCTTGCCTTATACAATTTGTCATCTTCTGGTATTGCTACTAATCATTCCTTAAGTGCAAAGCAATGCACAGGGGAAAAAACTGTGAGGCATTCCTTCAAAAAAATCACAGCTACATCCTAAACTTCAGTGACCCAAATGCTAATAATTATCAGAGAATCGACTTTTACTATGGGGGCTCGCCTTGATGCCATCAGCTTTACACAGAAAGTCTCTCAAAAGGTCACCAAGGTTTGATTTTGCTACACTTGCCCACTAAAGAAAAAAAGCTTAAAAATCCCTAGAGGGATGAGGTCCTCTTCAAGTTGACGCAGCAAGAGCAGTCCTAACTTTCAAAGGGGAAAGGGTCTGGATGGAACCCAAAAGTGCAGGTCAACCTATTGATTCAGGTCAAACTGCATGATGAACTCAGGCAGGAATCTGAAACATCTTCAAGAATGCTGTCCGTACACAATAAATTTTTTTTAATATGTGGGCTATGCTACAGTGAAGTCTCACAAATCCAGTAACGTCCCCACAGGAGAGCAATGCATACACCAGCAGAGTTGCCAAACCACAAAAGCTACACAGACTTAGCTAAGGTCCCTAACAGGAAGAAGCTTTAATGACTAAAGCGTAAGTTTTTATGTACACAAGTGAATACTAAATTATCTTTGTGGGGTTTTGTAGTGCATTTTTAGTAACATTTCATCTTATACTACACAATATTGTTAAGACATATTTTGTCTCAGTATCTTAAAGAGAATAAAAAGTGACACTACAAAAACAATACTATGACCTGCTTTTTTTAATCTGTTTTTCCACTCAATCTGGTCTCTATGCAAATCCATGGCATCTTTAAAACAAATTTAAGGAAGTCTTGAGTCAAAATTTAAAAGCACAATGGATTCTACTTCTTTTGCAAAAGAAGAGACCACATTCACACTTCTTGGTGCATATTACTGATTACAGCATCTACACATACAAAATCTTAAAAGGTTGTGACCTCATAAGCAAAAGCAGCAATCATCAAAAGCAGAAAGTAAAAATTAAAAAAAATTAAATCAAGATACCTACATAAATGGGATATATGCAGATGGGATATGGAAAGTATCAATGTTATGAACCCTGGAATTGAAAAGTGAGGCAACACAAATGGTTCTTCTTGCTCATGAGAAGAAATTTGTCTCATGTACATGGAAGCATGGCATATAAGACATCTTAAATAAATACAAAAAGCCAGGGGAAGCTACACAGCCTGTTAGAGTAGTTCCTAACCTCTCTGCTGAGGTGCTAGACCATCAGAAGTAGAACACCTGGGACACATTAGACCCAAGTAAATTAATTCTGCCCAATCCATAGTGGCTCCATGCAGGCCAGGTGTGTCTGCTCCGTGCTTCTGGAATTGAGAGCATGGTGCAGAGATTCCCAAGTGGCTGTGGATAGTCAGCTGGGTCCATACAGGCTAATTTTCTTGGTCTGAAAATTGCAACTCTCAGAGCTGGAAGCAGAGAAGGCGGGAGCATGGAGAAGACAGTGTCAGTTCAGGGGAGAAATCAAGAACGTAATTGCAATATTTTTCAGGTAACGATGCAGGAGAAAGTGAAGCAGGAGAATTTTGGGGAAGGAAAAACAAGGATTAGGAGTTGGATCAAGCGAGAGGCATTGAACTGCCAATTTTCTCAGGGGTGGTTTAGGTAAAGAAAGTTGAAAGAGTATTAGCCAGGAATACATGAAACTTATACTTTGTCCTATCAGTGGCTCCCTGGTGGCTGGGAAATGCACTTCATTTACATATAAATCCTAGTGACAGCCAGTGCTGAAGCTTGGACAGAATACTTTTTTGCAAAGTGTGGACCTCTGGCATGAACAAAGAAAATGTTACTCATCATTATTAAACCACTTATTTGCTATAAGTATTTACACAATCTTCTGTTGAAAGGCTCAATCCTACATGAATTTTATTTCCAGTGAATTAATCCGAATTATTCCATCGATATAAATTTTCATCTTAGTTAAAAATAAACTTACCAGAAAAAGGATTTTTGCCAATTATTAATACATTTGGCAAAGACATCATGATCAACTGCTGCAAAGTCTCCTATAAAAGTTAATTAAAATATTATTTAAATCATATGTATTGAACAAAAGCAAACATCACGTACTACCCACCACTAACGAGAAATTAGTATTACATAAGTAGTTTACAATTTTTCATGTCTTAATACATACATGTTCGATATGTAATTATTTGGACTCTAATTAAAAAAAACTTACAAGTATTTATTACTTCCACAAAAGCCTTGTTTTATTGGTTTGCAAGATCATCTCAACATAGTAGAATCCTCTCGTGGCAATGAGCTGGCTTTATGGATCTTAAGTCAACTACATCCTGTGTCTCAGAACATAGCAAAACTCCTTTAAATTACTAGTGTTCATGTTTCTGACTAGTTTATTGACAGACATTTAGTTTATTTGCTCTAAGTTGCATTTATACTACAAAAGATCAATTTCCTCTATTTCATGTCCACAATCTCGGTGGCCTTGCCAAAACATGGATGTGAAAAGTAAGTTTTTTCCTGCATTTATGCTGGGACAACTCTGAATATAAAGGTACAAAATCCTATTTGCGTGATCAGGCAGAGTTTTAGCTTGGTAAGACCCACACACTCAAGCTGCAGCTTTGCCTATCCATTCTATAGACTGTATCAATGGACAGTTTCTATCAGCCAGTAATGGCTGTAATCAGGTCAAATCCCCAGTCTAGACAGAGCCTAATTCTTCTGAAGCAGAATAGTCTTCCTCCTGTTCCCAGATGTTTATTCACAGCAGATGCCATCCTATCAGCAGCTCTGGAGTCATGCTTTTTGTTTTTCCACAGTGACAGGTTCATTAATATATAAAATGTTCATACTGTATATGTATTACAGAACCATCACCATTTTACATCCAAAAGGCACATATTATGTGTCATATTGCAAGATAAAAACATAACTTAAGTCAACTCATTTTATGTCAAATTTGAAAAATTACAGTATTACTTGAAAAACACCTGTGGAAATTATTAGCTATACTTGAAAGTTCTCGCCAGCTAATACAGGACAAAAATCTGAACTGATTAATACTAGACTGAAAAATACGTATTCACTGCACATGCAAATTATAAGGAGGGAGAAAATACCTTTGACCTACTCAAGTGTCGTCAATTTCAGCCAGCTATGACTCTTGTACTTCTAAGATCTCAATAAAGACAATTTTCAAACAAAATTTAAAAGAAAAGACGTGAAGTGCACCACAGGAAATTTTAAATTAATGAGGAACAGATAAAATATAAGGAATTCAATGAGTAATTATAGCTACTACAAAAGAAAATCACATACTTTAAGAAGTGGTGGCTTGGTGGCTTTTTTATTATTTGGGGTTTTTGTAATAGCTCAAATAATTCCATGATGCCATTATGAAGCTTTCCTTACTGTGAATCAGAGTACAAGCACAGGTAACCAAGAAATGTGTCCTCTATGGGCTAAGGACATTATCACCTCTTTTCTTACAACACCTCTACCTTGCTTCAAAGACGTCTACCACCTTTTCTGTCACAAGGTGTTAACTTCATCAGTAAGCTCAGTGCAACTGCTCTCAATTTGTGTTGACTTTTGAAATGTCTGCTTCTATTAAAATCTGAAATTGGAACCTGTGTGTCCCAAAATTCACATATTTCTTTTAGCTGTTGTTTAGCCTGCAAAAATAAACTAAGCCTCTTTATGAAATTCTGTCTTGCTTGTACAAACATTTAGAGTTCATACAATTTATTTTATTAAAGACACATCATCTATCAAATGAGGCTGACAGAGCACCCATGGGAGTCATGGAACCTCACTGTATTAAACCTCCCAAGCCTACCAAAACTTATAGGAGGATCAGTTCTCCTGAATCAGCTGCTGAGAACAATTCCACATTCTTGTGCTGCATTTCTCTTCGAGAAATGTCTAGGCTCAAAAGGCTGGTTTGGAACCTAGTAAGAGTCTGGTGATGCTGTAAGGAAGTAAAGCAGCTTCATTGGAAAAAGACGACACAATTGTAATTACAGAGAAGAACAAAGATAACTCAGGAACCAAAAAACTTGTATAATCTAACATAACATTTTGAGTGTTTTATTCTATCAGTGCAGGTTTTTTGACAAGTACACACACAGCACTGATGCAATTATTTGCCAAATTGAGAGAATGTTTTCCACAGATGTTATAAAACCCCATAGAATAAACTAGCATGGACAAGCTCACAATAAAGAGAGTTAGGATAACATAATGCTAACAATTAAAAATCCCCATATCCATTAGTATCTTATTCCTACTGTAATATTCCAGACATTAATTAATCTTGTACCTTAATACAGTGATTATTTCCCATGTTCCACTACTCAGATCTCAGGCATCCCGTTCAGAACATACACCAAGCATGATCCTGCACACAGAGCTGCCTGAAGTGTTCAGGTGTGGGGGCTCACACCTCTGCCAAGGCGTACCCCAGGCTATGAGAGGCCTCTCAGGCTAATTCCAAGGCATCTGTCAAGCACTAGCTCTTCTGCCTTGGGTCATTTCACAGGTGACAGGAACTAACCTGACCCCTTCTTGAAACAGTTTGCTATGCTGCCTTGCTAACCCACGCAGAGGCTGTGGGAAAACACCAGCTGCCAGGCTGCACAAAGTTTGAGAGAAAACAAAGACTACAGCCCATCCTTTAACACTTCTCTCCAAACCCCATAAATTCCCACAACACTTAAAGCTCCCTGCATGCGTGTGGGCATGTCTGAGTGATCATCAACACATGCAAAAAGCAGTTTTCCATTTGAACAAGCCTTCCAGTTTGGCTACTAGATGCCTTCACTCCTACCAAAATGCTAGATCTGCAGTGTTTCTAAGCACCCTCACTTGCAGTATCTCAAGAGGCTGGCATCTCACAAGACTAGCAGCCCAAGAGACTGGGGAGGGAAAGGGGGGGAAAAAAGCATATCCAGTTTTCTACAGCATACACTTACACAGCAAAAACTTGAACCATTAAAGGCACGGTGACCGATTTTAATGTTTATTGAATAAGAATACTTTTTTATTTTAAAAAAGAAGTAATAAATTATTTCTAACACAAAGGTTTGGAGCAACATTCACAAACCTGAATCATTCAAAGGTAAAGCCACCTAAATGCAAGCAATTCTGCCTGATACTGTTGCAGTAGGACTGGCTGATACTGTATGGCCAAGGAAGCACAGAGAATGCTTTCTATCCAACTAAAGATCAATCCCGTCAGCATTTGTGCCTTCTGTTGTACCAGTTGCGAAACACTAACGCCTGGTTGAAAATTACTACCATCAAGGACATGGAAAGGCATACGGGTCTTCACAGGCAGCACTTATACCCACATGCAGTAGCTGCCAAGAAAAGAACAATGTCAAGTATGCATACGCACAAAGTGCTAGCTAGGAAGATGGACAGTGGTTGACCATTGCAGTAAGTGACAGCTGGGAATTTTCACAGTACTGTGGAATTTTTGAGAACATAGACCACATACGTAAACACATGAGGAAAAGCATAGCACAGTACAGGCTCTGTCATGATGCACTTGCTGTAAGAGGAAGAACAAAGGAGATTTTCTCCCACATCTGGACTTTCTTGGCAGAAAGGTGCAGGGAAGCGTGGAAGGGCACTAAAAGGCACCCTGTAAGGGACTCTGGTGATATCTGCAGTGTCCTACTACAGCGTGTCCATGTGTACACCACTCTATACAGACTCTGCATCTCGAAGGCATAGTACCAGCTCTTACCTATCGCAAAGTTCAATGGCTATTTTACAGCTCTAAATTATATAATCACTGCATTTACTATGAATGCCCATTTGATTGTTAACACCTCACAGATTTTTTTTTCCTACTGAAAATCAAATTAATTCTAAAACAAATAAATTTTGTCACATTTTTCTTACAAAGATTCCATTGATAAGACTAAATGCACATTCAGTAATTTCTCTCATTGGCACAAAACTTGCTTCAATTCAGAAAATACCAACCGATACTGCTTAATGTAGTATACGAGCAATCAAAGATGCAGAGTATTTATTATATAAACATATCAGTCACATACAAGTGTTTCCACACTACTACACCATCTGGAAATTAAGTATGATAAAAAAATCTGACCAGATTTATGAACAAGCCACCATCCATACAATATCTCAAAATACTAATCTTATTATTGTTACCCTTAAAAGCATAACTGTAAAAGAAGACTTAGAAACAATTCTATGCAAAACATAATACAAGAAACAACTACTGACCTGATAGTAAGTTTTTATTTGTTTCACCAAGATAGACAAATTTTGAATCCTTAATGATGCATCATTGTTTACTTTTTTGTTTATCCTCTGACTAGCAGACTTTGGATTACTGGGGAGGGAAAAAAAAGAAAAAGAATAAATTAAAGACAATGAACATTAATCTTTAAAGCTTTCTATATAACAAATTATGTAATTAATGTACCAACGTAACAACTTCTTGTCTTGGTTACCATGCGCTTTTTTCTCCCCCCTCTACAAGTAAACAAGGAGTTGTGGAAGTGACTGCCAAAGGCAGAAAAAAGTAACTTGAAACATCTGTCTTTGATACAGCTAGTCAGATTAGCACCCTTTTTGGCTATTAATGCAGTATGTAATTGGCAGCACCCATCACAATTACCGCAGAATGAATACAAGAAGAAGGTTTTTGTGGCTCTGCACTTCACAAGCAGCCCCATCCCTGACGGAATAAAGAGAGCAGATCACAGCCATAATGTAAATATTCCAGCACATGCTGCAGACATCAGGAATCATTCTTGCTGATGCAGACTATTACAAATAACAGAATTCAGGCTGGCTACATTAATGAATGTCTATACATTGAAAAACTATACGATGCTATTTTACTATCATGAGGCACAAAACCAGAATGTAAGTTTTCACTTTTAGAACAATGACGAATATGAAATATATCACTCTAACACACACTTAATTATTTTAAATTTATTTACAGATGACGGAGCTCTGTCAACAAAGGGATTATTAATTGACGTTTTTGTCGTGTAGTTTCACATACTACCAGATTTTTCTCTGGTTTATCTTGGCTTCAGAGAGGAAATCAATCCCTTTTTCCTACAAAAAGTAGAACGGATCTGAGGAAATGCAGATGAGTCACTCTCTTTCAATACCTCGTAACATACCAAGTTATTAACCACATACAAGACAGCATGACAACCATTCATTGTGATTTTTCAAGGAAAACAATGCAGAACCAGTGCAACTCCCTCGCAACACCCTGTAAAAGGCTTACAGAATTCATGGGAGATGACCAATGTGAAGTTTCTTAACTTTTACAAAGATACTTGATACAGTTGCACAAGACAACTTTTGATATTTAATTATATTACTGTATTGTTTAATGATATCGTTGTCAGATAAACGTGCAGCTGGCTGGAATACTGCACTCCAACAAGAAACTATCAACTTCTCACTGTCAAACTGGAGGTTCCTGCAAGGGTGTGTGCCTGCTGGGTCTGCTTTTATTCAACATTGTCATTAATGATTTAGACAATGGAATACAGAATATACTTACCAGAACTGCCATTGGCAAAAACTGGGAGGAATAGGAAAAAAAACTTCAAAGAACACTAAGACAATTGAGAATGATCCTGATAAAGTGCGTAAGTGGTGTGACGGCACTGTAACAGAATTCAGTAACAACACGTACAGGCAAAGGATTACACTTAGGAATCAAATGCAGAAAAAGGAATAACTTGCTATAACACTGAAGTGACCTGAATAGTGGACACCACCAAATACTGATGGAGAAGAAATGCCATTCCCAAAAACACCCTAATTCTTCCGCTTTTTTAGTACAAGTGTTGTCAAAAGGAGAGGTAGTTCTTCTATGCATGGTACAGATGATGCTTCAGTTACCAGAGTCACACTTTAGGGAAGGTCTGTATTTCTACTTTTTCCACAGACAAATCACATGGGTTCTAAGCAGCATGCAAAGGCTCACCACAGGCCTTCCCTCAATTACTTGGGTGTACCGTATTGCCAGGTGACACACAGGTACATCTGCACCTGGAGAACAGGAACTGGCTCTTGAAAAGCACATCCATCCCACCATGTATTACTGCAGAGTTCCTTGGAAGGAGACTGAATGGAGCAGGTTACAGGTTGGCAGGAATTGTCTTGACAGGACACCTAGGAGTTGCAACCTAAAAGCCAGATGCTACTGATGCACATGAAGGCTGTGCAGAGGACACCAGAAAAAAGAGTATGTATCATACAGAACAGATAGATTTTATCTAAAGAAACTACAGGTAAGTAGTTTACAAGATCATTGACATACATGTGATTCCTACCTTTCTATACAGGTACTCCATTCAACTGTAACATGTAAACCACCAACCCCCAAAATGAGCTATTCCCTCTACTCCACTGAACACAGTAGTATCATAATTTATT
This sequence comes from Phaethon lepturus, assembly GCF_000687285.1. Taxonomy (NCBI): domain Eukaryota; kingdom Metazoa; phylum Chordata; class Aves; order Phaethontiformes; family Phaethontidae; genus Phaethon; species Phaethon lepturus. The sequence goes on from NW_010522781.1 coordinate 67,468, forward strand.
TTGATGCAATTTACCACTTTGGTAGTTTCATGTGCTCTTCGTACAAGTGTCACTATAGACAAAATTTATGTATTTTTCATTTAAATTTAAGTTACCTAAACAATTTTTTATTTGCCTTTTACAGCTTCCCTTGGTTTTAGCACGTTATAATTTTTAAAAGATCTATTTATGTCTTTTCTTCAGTTTATTGCTATCAGAATTTCCTGGCTCGTAAGCACGAATAGAAATAACATAGAAAAAAAACATTACTGGGAAAGGAACTCAGATCATATATAAAACGCAGCTCCAACACACAGTCATTTTTAAAGAAAAGCAGCAAGCATAGCATCTTTTTTTCCCTGTATATATGAATCTAAATCTAGGAAAATCAGGACACAGATTCTTACATGGGTAATTGCCTCATTCCTAAATGCTCATCACCACTTTCCTGGAAATACTATAAACAATTAACGTATATTTTATAATATATTAGCCAAAACTATGTGACTAAGATGTCACCTTGGATTTATTAATTCAGCCAACCTGTAGCTGCAAGAGGAACTAAATAGGCTAAAAAAAATTGTGCATTGCAGATATGCAGAACTGAACTCCTTTCCCAACTGAATTCATTCAAATTTGTTAAAATCAGAAGCGAAAATCCCGGATAAATCCTGCTGACCTGACGGCACACAGAGATCAGCTGAAGTCTCCTATTTCTACATTCATATCTCCAAAAGGCCGATTTGGGCCCTTAATCTTCATCTTTAATCTTAATGACTATCGGATTATCTCCAGGCTTTTTCATCATCTTCAGCAGCATTTCTACAGCCATACATTTTAGATGACTCTCCCTTTAGAGCACTCAAAACAGAAGGCACTGGAGTTTCCTGGATATTGTAATAGCTCTTATTAAAATAAGAGTATCAACACAAAAATTAGTGTGCAACCACAAGAATTCAAAACACAAATGTCATAAAAGCTCAGGCTTTATGCTCTCATTTCAAAAGCTGTACTAGAAAATTTAGACAGATCTTCTAAGAACAAAAACTTTAACATTTGCATAGCACTATGTCTTCATAATGCTATGTGTGCAATGTAAACATAAATCTTTACACACTTCTAAGACAAATTGTTACTATCTAACACTACAAATGGGAAGTGAACACAGAAACAAATTCCTGAACAGCAGCAAAAAGAATCAGTGCCAAGGATATCTGTGTGGAGAAGGGGAAAAAAAGTGCAACTGGAGCCCAAGATTTCTTAGGACACAAGTTCTCAGTTTCACACCTTTGGCACCATTGCCATCTTCATGTTTTGCAGTACAATACTTCACTACTGGGACTTGCATACATCAAAGATGCAGCACATGTGCTTTGTGTTTTATTTGATGATATGAAAATAGATTTTTGAAAGCCAAAGTCGTAACATATGGGCAAGATCAGGAACTATAGGGTGTCGTTATACCTGCTCCCGGACTTTGCTCCCGAATACCAGCATTTCTTCTCACAATACAAAAATAAGTAACTCGCATCTCTCAAATGATGCGCTAACAGATACTAATACAGCATTTTTAGAACACTTTAGCAACACTTTGTCAATAGTACTACACCAAATCATTCCTATGTTTCATCTTCTCCATCTTACTCCTTAGAAATCCAACAGTGTATGGAACAACCCTGCTAAATTATGCATTCACAAATACAATCAAGACATTCTGTGGTATTAGTCTTGTGTCAAAGTTAAGGTTGATACATATCAAAGATTTTTTTAACTGTTAACTTTTACTACTGTTGAAAGTAAACTAGCATTCCTTTATTTCCACCAATTCACCCCACGTATCCCCCTCCACCCATATATTTATTTATTTTACATGGGTTGTATCTTCATCTATCAAGACCAACTCAATGATCAACACATTCGTTACATTTTACGGAAATGCCAGGCTTCTTTTTTGATAGAAGTTACACTGCTTTAAGTAAAAATGATTAATTCCTTTATCTTAAAACAGAAAGCACTCAACTTGGGGGCTGGGGGGCATGAATTGCAGGAAACCATTTACTAAGCTTGTGAATTTTGCTGGGAAAACTTGTGCCACAGATGTGCTCTGGAACTGTACCTTTTTACCACTTGAAAAAAACCTCACAGCCCAGTTATATGATCCTCTACTAGTGCAGACTATGAACAATTAAAATCAGAATGTCAGTCTCAGGACAATCCATCGCACAGAATATATTTATTTTAATAATCTTAAATTTTTCCAAAAGACTATGGCTACAGGTCCAAAAGAAACATAAACCCCAAAGCTCAATTACCATTTTTCAGCAGAACTTTCAAACAGGTTATGCTAACAGAAAGTTTAACTCCTTGCTCTTGAGGATTGACAAAATTAAGTTCCTTAAATATCAGTACTAACACTACTAAGCTCTACAAATCATTTTTAATGTAATTAAACACGTAGCCTCAGTAATTCACTACAGCTAGTAGGAAGTTGTATTTCATTTTTGTCACTTTTTCGTAAAGATTGTCATATTGGGTCATTATTCTTCAAATGAGGGAGGCAAGTTGTCTTTGACACTCTCAATCAACACGTTAGTAATGACTAGGATGACTTTGACTTGGAAAAAATTTTTCTATCTCTTCCCAGAGTGAAATCCCGCTCTCAATACCTGCTGGTGCAAATTGAACTTTAACTCTGTACTACAGTAATTTAAATCTTTCTAACCACATTGTGTCATTAAATGACTATACTTTATAAACACACAATATTAATAGGCTACCTACTAAAATGACCCACATGTTGAAATGTAAACATTTAAAATAAAGGCCACTTGGTAGAATGAAGAAAAACGTCAGTGTTTGTATTTACCAGTGTTCCCTAATCTTCAGTCACTGATTTCTAGCTTTCAGATTATGTGTGAACTGTCAGTTTTGACTTGCAAAGTGTATTGGATAGCCAAGAACAGGCTAGACAGATCACTTCTTGCACCATACGCTGTTACCAAAAGAACTGCGATTAGGTCCTTCAGCAGGAGATTCATTATTTTAAAGAATAAACCCACCTTCATTCCCCATACTGATAACCAGGCCTCAATCTCTCAAAGCCTCCAACTTTAAAGCTCAGTAGTCTCCTTAATCCACAAACCACCATTTTAAATAATTGTCATTTAGTCAATATAGTCCATCTTCTTAAGTATTGATGTCTTAACTGGTTTCTCTCAAAGAGGAAGTAATATAGCATGATGTCAGCTACACATTTTCCATTATATGTTGTTTGTATAATTGTATTTTGTCAGACTGGTCCAAGCCAGGAATAGACATACCAATTTTCCTGGCAAGCATTCTGAAATACCTAAGAGGAGAAACTAATGAAATCTAATGTGCAAATATTTTTTATAGAGAAGGACAAAATTCTAAACATAAATTGCCAAGATCTGTATTGCTTTCAAGGGCATGCATCTTTACAGCAGTTTACATTTCTTGGCAATTGATTTATTACAGATTTTAATAAGTTACGTGCATCCATATGTTGAATTGTTCAATTTTTATGACCAAGAAAATTTTGTTAATAATTACTTTTTTATTAATACTAAACAATTGTGCTGGTTAGAATACATTTGGTCCAATACCACTGAAATAAACTAGTACATGCTGTGGGGAATACAACAAGATGCAAATGAAATAACTTTGAGAATAAATTGGTTCTAAAATAGACCTTTGTAAAAGACAGCCTTAAAGAGCAGTTTTAAAAAATGTAAGATTCTAGTGGCTACTATGCCAGTTCACTATAAACATTTTTAAGGCAATACATGCTCTGAACTCTGAATTGCTCCTTTTATTAGGTGGAGATACTGAACAGCTTCAGTGGCAAATAGCCTAGCAAAATAGGGCAAATCTGTCTAGAAGTCAATAGGAAGCAGAGCAGTAAAAGATACCCTTAAGCAATTTTACATTTAAGAGCAACCTACTTATGACAAGATACATTAATTTCAAAAGCAATAGAAACAGACAAGAGCATCTATCCCAATAATGCATTAGTTTAAAACTACTGATTACAGAGAGAACTTCGGTGATTTTGAAATACTACCAGTGTCGTGAATTACAGATTGGGACCTCATATAATCAGGGATTATGTGTCTTTAATTTTTCATTGACCAAAATCTATCAGAACTGGGAATGTGATAGCTTAATGGCTTCATGCTTAAATCTATGCAGACTGCAAACCAGTTGTGTCCTCTCTTGCCATCTGTTCCTTGATGGTACTTAATGATTAAGTCTAGTATTATAATGCACCCTAATTTTCAATACATCAGTATTTGAATGTATTTCTTAAGTACAGTGAAATGCTGAAACAAGCACTTTGGAAAAAGTTCTACGCAAGTGTGTATCTCAAAGGGTAATAAATATTGAGTGTTTCTCTACCTGTGTTTTAGCTTACAGTAGCACAGTATTCACTTTTACACATAAATGTTGCTTGCCTAATAAAGTTGTATTTTTTGAAAAGTCCCTTTATTTGGAATACTGAGGCTCACTTGCTCTCTGCCAAGTATTTCAATAATTACTGATAGCAGAATATTTGGCTAGATTTCAAGTAATAAAGCATCATTTCCATTATATACTATTAGCAAGAAATAAACACGTACAAAATGTGTTTTACAAAGAAATTTAATACATCAGTGGTCCTTATACTGTGAAAGGTAAAATAAAACTGGTGCCTTCACTGGAAAATAAAGCAAATTGGTAGTCTCCAGTTTGCTTTAAACATTGGAAGCAACACCAGAAAAAGCAGTACATTGAGGCAATGAAGTTAACAGAAGTACCTCTGCATATGGGACAAAAGGAGCACTGGCCTTCACCAGTCATCAGTCTTCAAAATCATCAATCATAATCGAAGGGTTGATCTGCAGGAGTTACAGTATCAAAGAATGGGGCACATTCTGAAGTAAAACATCATCAGTATCTAAACCTTGTGATCATGCACATTCTAGAAATTTTGGTACAAAACGGCATACTTCAAACTCCTCCTGCATCTACCAGTATGATCAATTTCTGCTGACAAAGAGTATTTCCATGCTACACCTATCAAAAAGATAAAAGAAAAAAAACTGTAACTCCTTTTCTATACCTCTGGCACACATTCATCAGGATTTTTGTGTTGACAGAAATGCATCTAAATGTATGACCTCGCTAAAAAATAAGTTATGACATACAGACTATCCACTGCTGAAGCGTGCAGAGAACTAATTCGGCACATTCTTATCTGAAAAACAGATGGCAATAAAATCCTTCCACCTCTTGAAAAGCATCATGCAAGACATGCAAGCCCTGAGGCTGCAATGTATTGATGATACTGAACAATGTGGTGGCCCAGTGATATTGCACAACACACACATGAGTATGACAACTGGAGACCTGCAGTGTGACTTGCTGAAGACACAAGGGATGTACGTTCTTGAGTCACCCAAGTGTTCACTTTTGAATCCTGCTCAACCATTGTATCTTTGTGTGCTTACATAGGATCTAGTAAAAGGATGCTCTAATCCTAACTTCCAACAAGCAAGCAAATGTTGTGATTTATACTAACTGCTTTTCTTTGCCTTTTTAGCAGGCATTTATGACAATCTACCTCTTAGTTGTAAAATGCCTATATTTCTACCCTTGAGACAATACTGTTCGAGCAGCAATGGATCCACAACTAAAATGTTCACATAGTTCTGCAGACATCTGCTCAAACGTCTAAAGATGTCATTCCAAATGCTGAGATATCCTTCAGCATAAAATAAGGTGCATATTAATATCTCCATTTAAGGACACTTTGCTAACTCTGCACTTAGCAAAGATTGACTACATGTACCAAAATTTCAACAGTTGTATCAAAGGTTTTTTGCCTCATACTAATGTGAGTTTTAGGAAGTCGGTCTAACATCAAAAGCCTTTTGGCCCTTGCACAAGTCTCCATTTCCTAGGATTCTGTCTAACATCACAAACTATTAGGAGGCTGAAGCCCTATGTCTACTTTACAAAAAAAAACCACAACCAAGTGGCCTACAACAAACTGACTAGCTGGTGGGGATCACAGGGAACACTGCCAAGAACATACGAGTAGATGCTGAGCGTATGCAGACAGCTTTCCTACTCCCTGCCTTTGCTCTGCAGCATCTGACGAGGCTGAACTATTCACAGGATAGCTGCACAGTGCCTAAGCTCTGGTTGGCACTCACAGCAGAGGAACTGCCCAATTAGTCTTGGCTGATGTGTGCTAGAATAGCTGCATCTGAAGAGTAGTACAAGCCTTTGGGACAAGTAACCCTCTCTTCCCCCTTCTCCATCAATATGAACCTGCAGCACCTCATGACCTCAGGGCTGCTCTGACCAACAACCGCTCTGCTGGGTGGTCTCACTGTTAGTGGTATTATTTGCATGAAGAGACATGCCCACACATGTGTACACTCCCAGGTTTACACATACTTGGGGTACCTTGGGGAAGACTGGCTGGAAAGCTGCCTGGCAGAAAAGGACCTGGGGGTGCTGGCTGACAGGCGGCTGAGCATGAGCCAGCAGTGTGCCCAGGTGGCCAAGAAGGCCAACAGCATCCTGGCCTGTATCAGAAATAGTGTGGCCAGCAGGAGTAGGGAAGTGATTGTGCCCCTGTACTTGGCACTGGTGAGGCCGCACCTCAAATACTGTGTTCAGTTTTGGGTCCCTCACTACAAGTTGCTGGAGCGTGTCCAGAGAAGAGCAACGAAGCTGGTGAGGGGTCTGGAGCATGTTTAATAAGGAGCAGCTGAGGGAACTGGGGTGGTTTAGTCTGGAGAAGAGAAGGCTGAAGGGAGACCTCATCACTCTCTATAACGACCTGAAAGGGGTTTGTGGTGAGGTGGGTGTTGGTCTCTTCTCCCAACTAACCAGCAATAGGACAAGAGGAAATGGCCTCAAGTTGTGCCAGAGGAGGTTTAGACTAGCTATTAGGAAAAATTTCTTTACTAAGAGAATGGTCAGACATTGGAACAGGCTGCCCAGGGAGGTGGCAGAGTCACCATCACTAGAAGTGTTCAAAAAACGTGTAGATGTGGCACTTCAGGACATGGTTTAGGGGGCATGGTGGTGTTGGGTTAACGGTCGGACCTGATGATCTTAAAGGTCTTTTCCAACCTTAACGATTCTGTGATTCTTTGGATGTGCAAACAGCCAGACAAAACCATAGTATGTCCAACAAGTCTGGCCACTGATCTTTAATTTCTCTCTCCAAGGGTTTTAAAAAAGCAGAGACCAGAAGAGCCCAGATTTCTTTTTTGTCCTCTCTCTTTTCCTTAATAGTTATAAGGAAGATGCATGCAGGTGAGCAAAATGTAGGAGAAAATAAGGGAGAAAATAAAACAGGTCATCTGTCATGTACCAAGTACACACTTGTATGACTGAATTAACATCCCCCAAAAATCTGTACCCTCCAAGCTTACAGAGCAACAGCTGTCTTTATCAACACGTAGTATGACACAACTTTACTATTATTGTTTCAACTTGACTATCAGACATACTCTTTTCCTATCATACTAAAAAGTACTATGTCAAAAAAAACCCAAACAAACCAGCTTTCTGCCAGAGACTGAAAACAGTGAATCACTACTCACTACATTGAGTAACCTGTGTGAGCTCCCCGGAACAACCAATGAGAGTGCAGAGCAGCCTCTGCCCCACAGCTAGCAATAGGTAAGCTGGTTTCCACCAAATTAAAAAGTTTCACTAATGGAAAGGAAAATCTGTAAGATTCAGAGCATCACAGAATAGTTAACATTGTCACACAAAGTAAACACTCCTGGGTATTAAATAATGGAGAATTCCTAGAGGAAACAGCTTGACAAACAAAACTTTTTTTTGAGCAAACAGATGAGAACCAGAAAGTCTGACAAACGTACTTTATTACTTCAAGAAATCTAAATATCTTACAAGGGTCACCTTGTTGGGGTTTTTTTGTTGGTTTGTTTCTGGTTTGGGGTTTTTTTTTTTGGTTATCTTCCTTAATTGCAAAAGGCCTAGTTGCAAATATTGTTTGAAAAGGTAGAATTAGACTGCTATAGTTACTTGCACTATATTACTTTCCAAATTAAACTAAGGATTTAAATTAAGCTAAGGGTTAAACTAAACACAGGAGCATACAGTCTATAAAGGACAAGCAAGAAAGAAGATGGACATACCACAGAAATAAGGTATTGTGGATAATGAACACTGAAATTCTGCTTTCTACTTGAAGCACTGTGTGTTTTTTCCCCTCACTGGGTCAATGGTTTTTTTTACTTCTCCAATGAGTTCAAATTTTAAGGTCTATTCAGTCCAATACTAATTAACAGAGTAACTGAAGACTATTTGACTTTGTGATTAATACCTCAATGTAACTCACCATTAAAACACTGCAAACATTTACACCCAAAATAATCCTGTGAAAACAGTAAGATTAGCTTTAGAGAAGTAAGCACTCACAGATCTGATCACAAGATGCAGCATGACTCGATACCAAACATCACAGGGCATTAAAGTGAGAAAATGTTTTTACAATCTACCTTGGAAAGAACAGTCTGCAAACATACAGGTAGTAGTTTGGAAGAAACATCAGAAACAGTTATAAAAGAAGCAGAATAGAGCCAGGAAGTTGTCAGATACAGGAAGCAGCAAGCAGTACAGAAGAGAAGCAAATAAACACTTATTGCCGTTAGCAAATGACATTTGTGGAGCTAACATGCTTTCTAAGATACTTAAAATATTAATATAAGGGAAAGTAACTTAGGTAGGATTTAAAAGCAATACACATTTATGCAGTCTTCTTTATTTAAGCTTAAAAAACCCCTCTTACGAGATTATTAAGTTTGTATATACGAGTTTTCCTCTTCTAGCCTAACCAACTTCCAACACCATAGCAATATGTACTTCGCTTTATTTGATCATCATAGCACTAACAAAAATAAGTTCTCCTTCGGAAGACTTGGAAAAATGTTCACTCACTTTATTCTTTACTTTGAACTTTGCTGAAGCTATAAATTCTCAAAAACAATTAGTTAGTACTTCAGATTCAAACCAGTCTGGCTATAGGTAAACATCTCAGCACACCGAGTATTAAAAAATGCAGGAAATACTGATGTGAGATCAGTCTTAATGAGATGGCAGCAAAGCTACCCAAATATTGCAGTTTCGGCGACTAAGATCTTAAGATGTAAAAATTAGTGCCACACAGATTTCCATTAAATACTTTTGGTTGCAAAACTATGACTCTAGAATTTCCCTTTCTTATGAAGTACAATAAACCTTCTATAAGTAAATTAATAACAATAAGCTATACACCTTCATCTTTTTTCATACCAATTTTTAGACTACCAAGTGACAACTGAGCCCTTTTGTCTCATTCTCTGGAGTACTCTGTACAAATTCAAATGCAAGGCTCCTGGAAATTACATTTCTTTTAAAAATTTTATCCATGTGAACAATTGGTTCAGCACACTAACTGAAATGCGTTGCAAATTTTGTATGCACATCAATACACGTACAATCCCCTACTGATTTAGATATAAATAGAGCAGCACATGAAGGACCTTACCCCCCTGTTAACTACCCAAAGCTACAAGATAAGCACACATATAAAAGCCTGTAAAATAAGTGCATTCTTTTCATCTTAAAACATTAATATCCTTGCTAAGATGCAAACCAGCACTTCGCAAGTATGACACTTGTCTACATTCTATCATACATCAACTAGTATCTGTATTTCATTCTTGTCTGGCATACACAATACTCTAAATACACAGCAAGTATATTCCCAAGCTATCAGGAAATTACACCAAACGTTTTTTGCTCAAGGGCTTATTTAAGAAAAACAAAGATATCACACAAACAAAAACTAGAGCAAATATTTCCCTGCAGCTTAAAATAAGATAAAATTCTTTAATAAACCTAAGCGGACTCTATCTCCTATCACTATAAAAATGGAAGCAAGTTTTCAAGTATATCTAAATGTGCAACACAGATTCAAAGATTCACTCAACAGCCAGGAATAAAATGCAAGGCCGCTTACGAGTTCATCCCTTACTATTTCCCTACCCAAAAATACAACGTAAGATAATTTTTGCCATTTCCTCAGAGTAGACCAGTGGGAAAGCAGACAAACCAAGTCTGGGTCAAGAGTAGCCTTGCTTCGATTCAACACCTTAACATCAATTCGTCCAATGAAACGAAGGGAGGGCTTTTTGTAGATACTGCTTAAAAACTGCCTAAGAGGCCATGCCTCTTTAGAGCATCTTAAGGCATAAATGTAGGACTCTTTACAACAAAGCAAACAAATAAACAGAGACTGCCACACAGTTATTACCAAATAATCTCTGACCACAAAGGTCATGTGCTCTAACAAAGCAGCATTCTGAAAAAATGTCTTGATCCCTAAATTACTACATTGGGAAAAGTGGTACAGTATGAAAGACAAGGAAGGCAACAAATTGCTATTTAGTTTAGAGAAAAAGGAGGAAGAACCAAAAGTAAGAGGAACATATGAAAGAACACAAAGCTAAAAAGCCCCTTCACAGAACAAACAAATGAGGAAAATCTAGAAGTAAGCTTCTCAAATTTAGCATAGGATTAAGATGTCTTTGATTTAGCAACCAATTTGTCAGTTAACTAGATTAGTTTTTAAAAGAAAGATCAGAGCACAGCAATACTTTGCAAAGGTTTGTGGTGTACAGATCCCCAAACTGGCCACGGAACCTAAAGAAATAGAACCTTGCCAGTGAAAGAAGCAGGCTGATCAGCCCAGGTAAGGGCTAACCAAAAACTAACAAAAACCAAAAACTTTGTAGCTAACCAAAAACTCTGGAATTTACTGCTGCTATACTACCAGTAAATATGGCAAGATTGTAGGGCGGTTGAAGGCACCTCAGCCACCTGGGCAAACTGACTTTTCTGGCATACAAATTAGTGGAAAACAAGTTGTGTATTGACTTTCCTTACAACACAGGGAGCCAGGACAGTGGCAGCGCAGAAGCAGAGGCAGGTAAAGAGCAAAGTCAGCCCCGCAACCAGAAATATTACAGCCAGCCAGAACTGGAAAGCTCACCCAGACTCAACGTTGGGTGCTGCTAAGAGCAAATAATGCTTAGATGATCCATGCAGCCATCACCCCTGAACCGC
>NW_010522781.1:78637-80194 GCF_000687285.1 Phaethon lepturus
CACGAAACCAGGAGATGTCTTCCCCTGGCTCAAAGTCACACTCGTGGCATTCCCCGCATGATCGTGTGACTTCAGTTAAAGCCAACTCTACCTTGTGGAAGGGCAGCTCTATTCAGCAGTGCTGCGCTGTGCTCTGTGGCTGTATAGCCTCCGTTACCTCACTCAGGCATCTCTGCCCTGTAGTCTTCAATGTAGCATACATGTGTCTCTACTTGTAGAACAGCCTTAACCACGCTACATCATAGGAGACAGTTTGTCACTATACTTATACTCACCTTTCCTGACAATGAAACACAAAATATACGCCTAGAAAGCTATTAGTAAGTTTATTTCATTATTTTCATAAAGTGCTTTGAACCAGCACATAGAATGCGAGTGAAACGTAAAATACTTTGAAAATAAAAGCGTAAAGTCATAGTGAATATATGTTGTTTCCTTACCAGAATATTTTCAATGATGAAACAAGTTATTTTGATTTTAGATCTTTCAACTAAGATTGCTACTTACAGAACAGGTAGATAGACTCAATGGAAGAGCTCTGTATGTATTAAGAGATGTTTTTTAACTCCGCTTTTATTCCCTGGCCCCAGCTAGGGACTGGCCCCCCTCTAGACTAAGGATGGGATAAGTAGCACACTACAAAAAGAAATAGCAAGACAGAGTCAAAGGAAGATATACTGAAGATAGAACGTGAAAAAGAGAGCAAAGAAGTGGATGTATACATGCAGAGGAAGATTACTTTCTAAGCTTCAAAATACTGCAAGAAACAAGAGTGAACCATAGAATAGTTTACTCCACGTAAATAAATCAGAGTAGACAGGATGAAGGAACGTGGCCATCAAAAGGTGCAAAAGGATACAGGAGCATAAAAAACTAGTGAAACACGAAACATAAGCAAAGATCAAACACTTTAAGCATTCCACGTGCAACCCACACTTTTTTTTTCCCCTTAGCTATCAAAAACCAAAGCACCTCAGAAGTACAGGTATTAGCCTGTATCCATCTCACTCGCCCAATTCAAAGCTCACTGCAGGAAGATGCTCAAGTCTAAAATTAATCATCATTACAAAAAAGAAAAAGGTAGTTCTTACAGTGTAAACAGAAGGCTTTAATTCAACAATCTTGACCATGGTGCACATTCTGCTGGATCATTTATTAAACAATTTGCTTCTTTACAAAAAAACAGAGTGTTATAAATTCAGCTTTCCTTAAGAAAAATCTCAGCCCTACTGTTGCAGAACCACTCTTAAGAGAAACTACTCTCACAAACTACTTGAGTGACATCTACCTTGCATCTGTGGAAGCCCTACAGAGCATGTCTGAAAAGTGCGAATCAAATCCATTTGCTTCAAGAAAGTGAAAAAGGTGCAGACTTAGTAATATTTTACTTTTTTCTAAAAACATGTGCTCGTATTTTTACTGCCAAACTCACCAATTTAATTTTCCCCAAAACTTTTGTCCTTTTCCCCACGCAGCCAGAACCAGGCTGAAGCTGCCTCTTGCTATTTGGTCTTCTCCACCAGAAAGAGTTAATTGGATTGGAGTGCATGTTCCCAC
>NW_010522781.1:80225-85736 GCF_000687285.1 Phaethon lepturus
GGCTCAAGCACTAGAGATGGAGTCCAGTTTTCAGGGAAAGATATAGGCAAGCCAGAAGTATGGGCTGGCAAGCTCAGCTGTTTGGAAAAAAAGGATACAACTAAAGACTAAGAGCTCAAAAAAGGAGTCAATGAAGACATCTACGCATTCTAGGCACACACCACCAGTGGTGGAAAGAAACAGTCAGCCAGTCCACCTGGAAAATTCTATGGGTGGGAAAGGCCTGCATGTGGATTCAGTCAGTGAAGAACAGTGAGAGAACGGCTAAAGGGAGAAAAACAGGAGAACAATAAAATACTTCATCCTTTGAAGCACTTTTCAGCATGTCTAGATGCAACAACTGATATGGATAGTATTGATTAATATATTCAATTAAGGCAAAAGTTATGAATGGAACACTGTGATGAAAGCAGACAGGTTCTCCAGACAGCAGATTAAATTACTTCAAGTTTCAGAGTTAGGTTCTACACATTACCCATTCTACATGCAGTATTTATCCAATAGTTCCTTTAAAACAGATCCATTTCCACACATACAAAGCATAGTAAAATAAACCCACTAAAACTGAAATACAGTTTCAAGTCTTTGTTACTTGACCAAATATTAATGGTGGTGCTAAATGTACTGAAAGTCTCAATCTTGTAATTACTTGCAGCTGTCTATTTTTATTCAAAGCAACTAGTAAGACTCTTGTCAGTTTGGGAACCACAGCTCATACTACAAGACTTTCAGCATTTCTTACACAATCCTATTGAAATTCCATTCACAAATATTAGAGAACAAGACCTATCAGAAATCAAAATAAAAAACACTCAGAAAACTAGTGTTTCTGTAAGAATACCTTGCTCTTTTTGGATCAGAAGAGTATATAAACAGTACAACACTAAGACTAAAAAAAAACGCGATGTGGTTAGTCAGGTTCTGGAAAAATGTGTCTAGGACAACCAAGTATTATTTCACTGTAATTGCCCTCCCCGTTGCATTGTACTGTTTTCTTTATCTTAGTAGTATACACAACATATTTTACTGAAGTATATGAGCACTTCATAATGTTAGAAGTATTATGATATAAAGGTCTAGCAAAGGTACAAAGTATTCTTGGTACATTCCTCCACCTCCCTGCCATGGCAGAACACCACTGCAGTGCTCTCTTGTGTTCTGATTTATTTCCAAGAAGCATGACCCCTTTTTGTATCAAAGAACACAAGGATAAATGCTCAGATTTAGAGAGACAGATGGGTTTCTATCCAGAAGTATCAGATACTGACTGATCCCAGCAGAAGGTAAGTAACCGAATACTTTTGAAGAATTGGGCCTAAATTTAAACAGGAAATGAGAGACATTTCTCAAGTTAGGAGCTAATATTAGAACGCTGGAACTCTCCTTAATTAAGAATTAAAAAAATTAAGAAAAAAAAAATTGGCCTGTATCATCTCCAGCAAAGGAAGAGATCTTCAGATGTAACTGGATACTAAATGGAATCTGTGTAATTTCCACATGTACTAAAACGTCCAAAAAGTCAAAAGCAAAAGACATACAAAGAGTGTAATGAGTTATCCTTTCTCATGTATGAGGTACTAATAAACTCAATGCTTATAAAGCCCAACCATCTCAGTACCATTATCCTGCAACTATTCCAATGCTGACATCTACTTCCTCTGAATCATTACAACTGTTGAAAATAAATTTGGTCTAGACAAACACAAGGAGAAACAAACGCCATACTAAAACTCTCACTCGTAGGTGACAGAGGGCAGGATTAACTCTTTTAACTGAACAAAAAACCTTTGCCAAGTAACAAAGCCACTTTTTTGATCGTGTTACTGTTTACAAACCATGCCTAATCCACCATTAACATTCACTTCTATGGTCACAGAATTTCTTTTTTCAACAAAACTGGCAAAAACAGAGTAAGTATTAAAGTATATGTAAAGCGGGACCACAGCACCTCTAACAGCCTCCACTTGTTCATGCTTTTAAAGCATCTAATGCTGCCATGGCTGAAATCACAGGAACCAACCTAGGACACCACCACATCACAAAGCCCTTAGCTGACAGGTACGCACTAGCTGTATTCTCACATCAAAATATTAACAGCCTCAAATATCTCAAAACTAGTATAAATAATAAGCACCATATAATACAACTCGTGAAAAAAAAACACTTCTAGCGGTGCTTTCCACATATTTCTACGAATGGCACTGCTGGTGACTTCTATAAGAACACTTCTCTATAGCTTCTAAGAGTGCCATAGCTCTTAACCACAGATCTCTAGTTCTCATGTGAAGTAACTCATTGAGAGCTTATAAAAAAAAATTCCTAAGAAAAATACTTTGCTTTTGAAATCACATGATACAAATTTTTATGCCCCATTTCCTCAACATATGGTAGTTAGGAGTGAAAGGAAAAAAGAGGAATACTAATAAAATGAAAAATGCTGAAAATAACATTGATGATTACTTGGAGCTGCATCTTTCAAATATTTTTGCAAATGAAGATGCATGTTGAATAGGTGGATATTCAAAGTGAACAGGACTACAAGTTAACAGAGGTTTCCACAGTGACTTCATCAGAGATGGAATCTGTCTGCAAAACATGAAACATTTTCCCCGCTTTGAATCCTGGCAAAAAACCCAAAGCAAATAAAACTCCTCCAAAATAAGAATACAGTTCTGGAAACTTCAGTTCTAAGCAGTAACCAATCGGAACACATTTCAGTCCCACAAAAATGTATTTTAAACAAAATACACCTTCCATTGTAGTTATATATTTGTAAAATGAATTTTATTTGCACATCAGTCCTTTTACATGCACCTCTAGTTTAAGGTAGTTTTTAATTGTTCTGACTACCAAACAATTTTTTTAAAAAATTTACATCTCCCATGTGTATTTTTTCATATGTACACACACAACTCCTCCTAAGTAAATTACAGTAATCGCAGTATGGGGTCAAAGATGCACATACAAACTCAAAGCCAAATTCGATGCACAGTGCCTTAAGTATGAGAATGTTCCCTCTCTGCAGCTTTCCATTTCACATACATATAGCCCACATAATGTATCAGATATCAATTTATACTGTTAGTATTCCAAAAAGTTGCTAAGAAAGTTTAATTTCAAGACTATATTCTTCCAAATCACCTCGTTCCAGCTCCAGTACTAGATCTGCCTTCTAGCTGTTAAACATTTTTATCAAATAGAAGCTCTACATGTTAAATGCATGGTCATAACTGACAAGCTACATCATTTATATGTAGTCCAAGAAAAAAATTAATAAATTGTAAAATAAAAGTAGTATGCTTCAGTGAATGCATCACTTAAAATTTTTATTAAAATATGCCAGAAATACACTCAACATTTTTTTCAAAAAGTTCAATTCCACCAAGTTTTCCATGCTTCTCAATATTACAGAAGTAAATACTTGGAATACTGAAGTAGGTGACAAAGAAAATGCTGGTTTCAAAAAGATGCGAATTCAAGCTTAAGTGTGGTAATGTGTAGATCTTTTTACATCGATTAGTTATACAAGCTGAAGACCAACAGCAAAAACTTTCAAAGGACTAAATGCAAGTAAAAACTATAAACAGAGTAAAAGGATGCCCCTCACTTAGCAGTGTTCGTGAGGAACAGCTGTCATCACAAGCTGCTCAGGCACTGATGTATCTATCCAACCATCCATAAGCCTACATTTTTTCATACCTACATGAACAAAAGATGTATTTCTCTGTAAAGACTTAAAATAAGGGGGGAGGAGGGTAGGTATGGAGAAATCTTTTCCACTAGTAACTTTTTTATGATTATATCACTAGGCACTTGACAAAAGTGTTACTCTCTAGCATTACAGTAGTGGGCAACATTCCAGTCAAAACTATGACTAACAACAACTCATTATAATTATAAAGAAATTTTTCTAACAATCAAAGTTTTCAATAAACAATTTATAAAACCATGTAAAAATGTTTCTTCTGTGGTTCATAGCCAGAGAACATTCTATACTCTCAATAAAAAGATCAGCTTTACTGCACAGCTGCTATCTGCTCCAGTTTGGAAGTGTGAAAAATTAAGTAGAAGGAGTTAAAGGATGGTCCACTTGCTCAGTAAACAAAAATATGTGACTCGCATACAATCCTTAAGTTGTATGTCATGTGAACTAAGACAGGCGTTAGAATCTTATTAGCCAAGCAAATTTATTCAAAATTTTGTTTATGAGCATGACTTACAGCAGAATAAACCTTCATGCTTCTCAGTGGAAATCTAGGAAGCTATCTAGAGTCATCCAATTTTCCAGTAAATTCTCTACGTCATGATTCAGCCTGTATTACACTATACATCCTGCAAACACATCACTCGGACATTAAACTGTAAAGAGTTGTCAGCTATGCTCCGAAGTCTCCTCTTAACTGACCACATGACTACTTCAAGTATAAAAGAAAGAAAGTTACCAAGGTCAATATGGAGGGAAAAAAAAAGAGCTTTCATAAGAAAGCAAAACATACCAGAAAACCAAGACAACAGTAAAAACCAAATGCAAGGCACACACTTACATTTGTAGCATGACTTCGTTCAGAAACACGCCGTCCACTAGCGCCACATATTCGTCCAGGTTGGTCCCATTTCCTCCAGCTAACGGTCCAAATGTCTTAACCTAAAACATAATCATCACCACCGTGACACTAACTCCACCTCATTCTCTGCCGCAAGGCATTTATCTTCAAACAATGAGCCAATAAATGAGTAATGTGTGAAGAAAAATGAATGCTTACCCAGGTGACAAGAGGGCTAGACATGAACTGCTCCAAAAGGGGTGTGAATATTTCGTTCTCCATTTTACAAAAAAACGGTTAACATCTATGTAGCTCCTTTGATGCAAAAAATATGGGAAGTCCTTCACTGCAGCAACTCTCTGAAATGCTCCAAGGATTTAGCTGGAGTAAGTGAACCCCATTTTACCAAGCAATGCAACAGCAACAAAAAAAGTCAGTGCACTGGCAACTGGGATTTATCTTCCTCTTTCAAGAAAAAATGCATTTGAAAGTCCGTCTACGCGTATTTCAGCCTTTCCATTGATGTCTCTCCCTTTCCTACATACCGAAGGGGCAGAAGGAAGGAAGGAAAGAAAAGAGGGAGGCTGCCTAGCTACTGGGATTCTGCATCAGACAAAAAAAGAAAGGAAGGAAAAATCTGCTTCAGCAGCGGCAGCTCCTCAGAAAGGAAGGAGAAATTCCACTAGAACTCTGCAAGCTCATCCTGCCCCTTCCCCACAAAAAAAAACCCCGACGAGGGGAGGCGAAGAGGGGCAGAGACCCCCACCCCCACTCACAGCTAAGCCCCCCAGGCTGCTGCTGCACACGCAAGAGAATCCCTCTGCTCCCCCCCGCCCCCGGCAATGGCACAGGCAGCCCACAGAGAGAGAACCAGCCCGCAGCAGGGATGAGGGGCTATTTCAAATCAGTTCCCTTTTCTAACCTCTTCCTTTTTCCACTAAACTACGACGCAACATCGGGACAGGAC
>NW_010522782.1:0-53141 GCF_000687285.1 Phaethon lepturus
TCCGGCCCCCGACTGCGGGCGGTTTCTCCTGGCCCCCGCCGTGCTGGTTTTGGTCAACCTTCCCCTTGCGCACTGAGCGCGGGGCTGAGGAGTTCTCACCCCCGTCCGTGTCACTGTGTCCCTGCCTTAGGCCTCGGGTGCCCCCAGATGCAGTCCCGGCACCCTACTTCGATTTAAAAAAAAAAAAAATCCAAGAAAAAGTGATTTCACAGCCACCCGTGTCTCGGCCCTCGCAGCCTCGCTGCGTGGTCGTCCTCTAGCCCGCGAGGTGACCCGCAGCCATGGGCTCTTGCCAGCAAGCCCTGGCCACCACAAGGAGCAAGGGGAGCAGGAGGCTTTCTGCGTGGCAGAGGACAATAGTGAATAGGTGGGTTTTCGCACTCATAGAAATGTCATAAAATCACAGAATCATTAAGGTTGGAAAAGACCTTTAAGATTATCAAGTCCACCATCAACCCAACACCACCATGCCCACTAAACCATGTCCTGAAGTGCCATGTCTACACGTTTTTTTTAACGCCTCCAGTGATGGTGACTCTACCATGTCACTGAGCAGCCTGTTCCAATGCTTGACCACTCTTTCAGTAAAGAAATTTTTCCTAATATCCAATCTAAACCTGCCCTGGTGCAACTTGAGGCCATTTCCTCTCATCCTAGGTGCTACACCTAAAAAACAACCAAAAAATATTTCTGAAGGTTCATCTAAAAGAAGAGTTGCCTACAAGTACCTGGGGTTTGCTGTTTAAGCCCCACCGATGGTAGGACTACATGCACCAAGAGAAATGTCTCCAACTATGCATGGAAAACAGACCATCCTCGCAAGGATGCCATACAGCCATGAGCAGCATGAACATCCAGGGAAAGGCAGAGACACAACCAAGTGGCAAGACCTGACTTCATGAGGTGAAAAGCTTTGGGACAATCCAGTGCTGTTGGCCCCTTCTAGCGTTAACTCTGGACATGGCTTCCCATGACACCTGAAAGATGGTGAACAGCCTCAGGGGTTTCACAAAAGTGCCAAGTGGAGGCATGCGTGGCTGCTGCTCAAAGAGACCCTGTCCTATGGTTCATTCAGAATGAACCATTGGCTAAAGAAGTGGTGTGAGGAAGCAACACTGCTGTTGTAGACCACTGCCCCTCTCTTGACAGGGACTTGGGCTTGTGGACTCAGGACAACAAGGATGCAGTCTGGCAGGGACCAGCAGATCAGGATAATGGACATAACACCGGACTGAAAATTTTTTCCAGAATGCTTTTTCCCTCTGGCAAAATGCCACTTTCAGCAAAATCTCAACATTTACAAGAATGTCAAGGTCAATAACATGGCTTTTGTGTAAAAAGCTTCCCCAAATTCTTCTGCTTGATGTCCAGATGGGATATGAGTACTAGCATAAGGGGGCTGCTTGAAGCCAAATTTGGGACTCTGGGTATGAAAAAGTCTGTTCTGCAAGAATTAAGTTGATGTAGAAGACAGTCCAGAAGACACTCTGCGGTTAGTGATAAGGAAAGCAGATTAACCCCTATGGATTAGTTTCCCTACTATGTTTTGGGTTTTCTTTTCCCTTCATTTTGTAGAGTAGAAGATTTGGGATTTGTTTTTCTAAGAAAAACATGAAATGGTCAGCTTCTGATAAATATTTCAGGCACACCCTCATACAGTAGCCATCACTTCCCACTTAAATATTCCAGGTTCATCTGTCCAGTGCATCTCAGTGTGCTGAGTACATGTACTTGATGCGCTGCTGAATGTTCCAGGTGGTGTGGAGTGATTAAATGTCCTACTTTTTTTGTTGGTGTTGTCCTACTTTTTGTGAAGATTCAAGTGGTGTGGCCAACTGCTAACAGCAATGATCGCAACAGATACTAGTACTCTCATCCTGCTTTCCTTAGCTTATGAAAAGATCATGTGCTGATAAATACTTTTCGAATTCATAACTCTCATGAGGTGCCACAAATAATTTATAAGCATCTGTAACTTCCTATTTCGCAACCAAGTCTACTGAGTACAGTTGTGTTTATTAACGATGCTTCCAAAACAAGCTTGAATTTTTAAAATAAAGCCTTTTTAGTATGCCAATACATGTTTGGAGCAGTCCGAAAAATGCTTAAATGTATGAAAGACCTGAATATCTCTAAGATGGTTGAATGGAAATTTTCCTGAGTTCATATGCCCAAAAACACAGTAGAGTTAGTATAAATGAGAAATGTTAGTTCAAATACTAGTTGTCTTTGAATATCCTTAGCAGAGGGACTATGACTCTGCTCTGAGCAGGGTGTCTGGACTGGATGAGCTCCAGCAGTCCTGTCCCACCTCCACCGTTCTGGGATTGTGTGATATTATCTGAGAATTTGGGCTGGTGATTTTGAGATGGGGCTTTTCAAAGAGAACTGCCCTTAGAAGAAGGAAACACTGCAGACAACAACAACAGATTGTGCACTTGTCTCATTACTTGGCTTTACTTAGGATGCAGCGCCCATTCCGAAATCCCTCCTGGCAAACAAATATGTCCTAGTTTTTGGCTGTGGCTGTCACCCTGAAGGTAGATCACACCTGCCATGCTGCGGCATGTACCAGGTACCTCCCTTTTAGCTCTCCTAGTTTTCTGCATGTCAAATCAATAGAAGTAGGTATTAGAGTATGTGCAATGGAAAATGAGAGGATAAGGCTTGATTTCAAACATCCTCTGGATTATAGACTGTAGTAATTTTTTAGGCCAAGTAAAATGTCTACTACCTTTTTCAGAAAACCGCTCAAAAGAGGCCGGAGTGTGTGTTTTGTTTTCGTATGATTGCTAGAGTTTGTGTAAAAAAGTCAGTGTTTGAAAAGCTGCCCTGCAACTCTAATACTTGACTGGGGATGTATCGCCTAAAATTATCATGCAAGCTGTGTGTAAAGACGGGCAAGTGCCTCATCCTGGTTACTCATGTCTGACCCATTTTTGAAGAGCGATTTATTTATCATCCTATCTCTACCATCAGTGTCAAGCCTGTTAGCAGAAGAAGCCTCAGACACAGGACTGTCCTTCAGGGACATATTTGCTTGTAACTTTAGGGAAGTCACATGCTTAACCATCTCAGTTCTCTTGTTAGCCAGACAATATGGGTGAAACAGTTGAGAGATTTTTGTCTGCTACTTGGCAATGCCCTATAATTGAGAAGGACAGAGAATGATTTTGTCTTCTTTTCTGTCTAGCACAATCTGTCCTCAAGTCCCCACCTCAGCTAACTCATCTGGGTTGATGTTTTTCTCTCATGGTCGTGTCTCTGGGAATGGGATTGAAGGTATGCAATCATTTTACTGAAGTCACTGGTTTCATCCCTTGGTATGTAGTTTTGAGTGGGACCTTCGAAATCAGGAACAGAAGTCCTGTTCACAGCCACCACTTAGTACCAGTGGGGCTTTATTCAAATTCATGGTCTGAAAGCTAATTCTAGCCATGTGGTCTATAGGTAATCCTCATATGGCTGAACTGGATGACCCCATCCTACATCTCCGGTAAGTTCTGTATCAGCACTGTACAGGGCAGAGGAGAGTTTTTGCATGGTGGTAATATGAAGGATATGTGCCTGTGTGTGCATAAGAGAAAGGGACATCCCCAGTCCAGCATAGTAATTCTGTCGTCCTTGCAGCAACGGAGAATTGAGACCCCTCTAGCCTGCTGGTTATGCTGACATTTGTGACTCAGCTAAGGATGAGCTGAGGGTATCAAATAGCAGTGCTGTCAACCCCATCTCCTGCTGTCATGGTGATCGCATGTCTTCAAGGTGCTTCCTTACAAGTAAAATGCAAATAGCTGCTTGTATTGCAAAGAGACCAAATTTGTTGCTCTGCTGGAGCTGCGTGTTTGCCACGCCACTGCAAGTCCATGCTCCTGCCAGACTGAAGTAGCAGTGTTTCTGGTTGTAGAAAACCTACCTACCCTACCTCCCTTTTTACACCCCACCTTCCTTTTTACACAGGATTAATATCACTGTGGCCAGAGTGACAGGGGAGAGAGAGAGCATCTTCACACAACCTTCAAGCTTTTGTGCAGCTGATGAGAAAAACCCCAAACTCAAATCTGTCCATGCCTCTGGCTCAGTGAGGGACGTTATAATTTGCTTTGCTTTAATTCCACAACACCTGAACACCAAGCATGATTGAAGGTGGGGAAGAGCCCTTTTCCTTGATGGATGGGAGCAGGACCGAGTGAGTGTCTCTCCAGATCTGTGGGATGGGAGCTCCAGCCTTGCAGGCGCATCCACCTCCAGCTTTTCTCTCCTCACAAGCTGGGCTGCAGAGAGCGCTCTTTCTCTCCCTGTCCAAGGGGGGTTCCTGTGCTAGGTGAAATCTCTGCTGGGCTTCCCAGTCGGTGTTTCTCTGCTTCTGTTCTCCAGGTTTTGTGTCCAGTGCCTGAAACTGTTTTTCCATTGTGTGTCCCAGGTTCTTCTCTGTTCCACCCCTGGCCACCGTCCTGTGTAAGGAGTGCTGCAGCCACTGAAGCTAATCAGAGAAAGTTCCTACCTTTGAGAACAGAGAAAGTTCATGATGGGTTCTCTCGCCCTCATTTCCAGCTCTGCCTGGAGGTCTGAGTCCCCAGGGTAGTCATGCCTGCAATCAGTGCCTGCTACCCTGGCTTGGAGAAAGATGTGAATAACACTGGCAGGCTTTTTGGTTGGGTAGCTCGGAGAAACTCTGCATGAGAATAATCTCTCTCCTTCCTTCCCCTCCATGCTCTTCCTTGGCTCTTCTATAAGCAGAACATGACATGAGCTTCACCCTCCCTAGAAGGAAACTCAGGAGCGTGCCTGGCATATATCTACAGCAAAACTCACTACCTTTACGCCCTGCCCCCTCTTGCCATGACCAAGCTATTACACAGAAATATTCCCCGATTCTCAGAGTTTTATTAAGCTTTTTTCCAAGGGAATGAATAGAGATATTCACAGCTTTTGAACAGCAGCAGAAACCCATTAAATTGTTCTGTGGCAATCATGTTGGGAACTTGTTCCTTTAGCAGAGACATATTCCAGAAGGCTCTGCACTCACTCCCAACCTATTTGGATTCAGTAAATGAGGTGCCACTGAGGCATTAGGGTTAGCAGCCCTGGACCCCAAGCTTTAAATGTAGTAGGGCAACAGACAAAAAGTTCTCTAAGCTTGTGATCTCAGAGCTGGCCAGAGATATTAAGTCATTCCTAGCACCAGTTAGATCTCCTCTGGGTCTGCTCCGAATGAAGGAACAAGGACAGTGCCCTGGGACTGGGATTGATCCATTCACCCAGCAGCACAAAACCCTGCACAGAAAAATCTGTAGCTGCTCCTGTGCTAATACTAGCTGCTCTACACTTTGGTTTTCAATGAAGATCTCAGCAAGGGCTAGGCTGAGGACATCAACTTTGTTACTGGTTCAGGTTCCTACCCTTAAGAAAGTCCTGCCGACCCAGGCAAAGGTCACTCATTTCTGAGCTGATGCTGTTACTATGGTGCTGTTGTGTATTAAGAGACTCTGCATAGAAAATAGTACGATAAAAGGAGGGGGAGAGACCAAATGCATAGTGCAGACGTGCTCATGGGATGTGCATGCCTCCCTAAAGCAGCATCTATTTGGAAGGGAGGTAGCTGTCACCCAGCATGCTGGTAACACCCAACCTCTCCTGGGCTTACATCTGCAAGCAGGTATTTTCACTTCTGCAGACAAAATCTGAGTGAGCGATTCAGACCATGAGAATCTCTACTCAGGCACTTTGCTTCTGGCAGAGATTAAGGCTCATTGTTTAACAAAAAACCCCCATCGTATTCTCTCCATTTATCCCTGTTGTACAGCTGGATGAGAGAGGGGGCAGGAAATTAAGGCTTTTACACTGTTTCTTGATTTCAGTGCATCCAGAAATGTGATGTTACATACGACTTACCTGTATTTACATTAAGATATCATCTACCTGAAAATGCAGCTGCTGCTGTATACCATCCTGGTTACATCCTATAGCCAGATGATCTTATATTCAGAAGAGCTCCTGAAAACTACTAACACATCTGTAGCAATGATTCATTTTTCACTGAGGCAGTGACATCCTAATCTATGGACCAGATGGTGTGGGGCCTTGGGCAATTGTAATCAAAGAGCAACAGCCACAGTTTGAAGGAGAGAGATATTCCCAGTTGGTTTCCTATTAAATGCTTCTATTTTAATTTTGTTTTGACTCAATTGTGTGCATCACCATGGCCCACTGAACACATTTGGCTGACATCTTAGATCATATACCCAGCACAATACCGTGTTTGCTCAAAGTTTCACTTCTTCCAAAGTCAATGGCAGTGCTCTGTGATGACAAGTTGTTTTATCCTTGTCCTTAGGTGGAGTTGGGGGAACAACAGAAGCAGTGGCAGGCAAAGGCAGGCTGAGAAAATCCATCACTGTAATGATGAACCACTCCCATTCCTCTTCACCAGCAAAATATCTTTGCCTCTGTAGAAGCTAGAAAATTGATTTGGCTTGGATTCTGGAGCGCAAAATATGGCCACTTAGGAAAAGTATAATCCCACTGAGTTACTATAAATTGGTCTGGTTCAGTCCCTGCCAAAAGATATATCCCATATCTAATGCTGACAATGACCTTTGCTTATGAATTGTTACTGGCCATTTCATCAGTCTGTGAAATAAAGGTCTGAATGTTTTCAGGTATCAGTGAATGCATAACTGTACTTTCTTTTTTCTTTTAAATTAGTTAAATTAGAATAAAATCTGATATCCTGCTTTTTCACTGTCTCCTAGCTTTTTACTCTTCTCATGAGAAAAACGTTGCTGGAGTTACAGATCCTGTCATATATACTGCTTCCTTAGGTTTTGGAAGACATTAGAGAGTTCTACCAAACATGTTTTCTGTATAAACTCTGTAGTATTTTCAGCAAATGTATTTCAACAAGTTCTGTGGCTAGTTTGGTTTTTGTACAGTTTTACATTGCATTTATCTTCCAAAAAGTTACTAAGTGATATGGTTTTAAAAATTGTTGTTGTTATTCTCATGTTATTAATTGACATGCTAACTATGACACGGACATTGCTTTTGAATTCCATGTCGTTTCTTTCACTGCATACAGTGTGTTTTCATTGAATCCGTATCACACTGTGATGTGGTGTCAGTTCAATGGCTGGCTTTGGTTTTCGTGCTGTTTAGACATCCTTTTCACTTAATATGCTTCTGTAAGGATAAGATGACGCTGAGGGCAGTGTAAGATTCTGGGACTTGACTAGGCTAGATTAGAACAGTCTTGTTTTTTACATTAAATGAAAGCAGTTTGAGCCACAGTTACAAGCAACTACTTGTTATCCGTGCTCTCCAAATGCACAGGTGTGATTGACTCCATTTATATGACATCTTTGCTTGCTTTGTTTTCTTGCTTTCCCTTTCTAAGAACAGATGGGAAGACTAATTTAAGTACTGAGTACCATAAGGTACCTGGAGTAATCTAAATTAAGGAAATACCATAAGTGAAAGAATGAAGCAGTTAAACTGCTAGCAGGAGATTTACAATTAAGAATTCACAGAGAAGATCAGCTTTGCTGAGAGATAGAAATCACTTGGTCTAGAGTGAGTCTTGCAGAGGATGGACAGGGCTCTGATGTTACAGATACGTGGAGAATCCCAAGTCATAGAAAAGAGAAGACGCAAGACGTCAGATATGTAAAACAGTTTATGGATTTATGCACACTGTAGCAGGTAACATAAGTTGGGATAACATCCATTATATGACGAAGGATGCAAGGAGCACTAGGGATTACATCACTTTACAAAAACATGTGAATACCAACAGAAGGAATGTATAAGATGGGTAAAGAAAACAAGGACAGCACCACTTGGAAATTATATAGCAAAAATATACAACACAGCAGCCAAAGATGAAATAGTCTAACTGTAAGTAAATAGGACATGTATTTTGTAACTGTTATACAGAAGCAAATGTGTTGCCAGAAATACTTTTAGAAGACACTCGTAGGAGAGTCACACATAGCAGAAGGTAAACATGGAAAACAGAATGGGCAGTGATAAGCTTGTTAAGCACAAAGACGTATGTGAACAAAACTGGAAAATAAATGAGAAATATATTGGAAAAGGCATAATTTGTAATACTGACCCAGGAAAGATCTTAACTGAATACAGAGCAAACCTGGGAGAGTCTCCCTCCCTTAGCCTCATGCTACCTCCTCCCTGCAATTCTTATCTTTAAGAAAGATACCCTTAAATCAGAGGCAAAGAGGGGATGTTAGCAGGATCATTGGATGGAGGATGTTAGAACAGGTACCATCACATTCCTTTTTGTAGGGACAAAGTATCTGCTAGTGCCAGAACTGCCAGGACAAAGCTAAGCACATAAAAAGGAAAATTCTGGGTAATGCAAATAATGTTTGAATAAATGACATTAACACAAAAAGTTGAATGAGTAGATCATGGGTGAGATGACAGAGGAGTGCCTGTCCACCTAGACAAGGAAAATGTGTGAAGATTCATTGGGAATTGAATTTGAATTGGAAAAGAATTCATTGCTTGCAGCAAACCACCTGGAGCACTACCGCATGGTGATGCTTAATGGGTGTTCAATGTCAATATTAATACAGAGTCTGAGAAAATGCAGGGGTTGATTAGGGGACTCTATTCCAATGGTTCACAGCACAAGAGTTATGCACTTATTTCTCCAAGGAAGCTATGCTCAAAGCTGCGAAAGAATGACTTCTGCGCCACAGATGCCCATCAAACCCGATATTGGCATGTTCTGGTAAATAAAGAGATTTTGGCTTTACTTCACAGAAAAGAGTGTTTGCTGAAATTGGCCATGTCACACTCACTGAGATGGTCAAGCAAGTTCCTCCTGGGAATTACTGTTTGCAGTTAAATGCACAGCTGGCAGGCATTTTGGGGGCCCAGACCCACTCCCAACTAATCTAAGCAAAGAAGCAGGAAAATATTCCACAAACCATTAGAGGCACTAAGGAAGCTGGTAAAAGTCACCATATATAATGAATATGCAGGCAGTGGTTCATTTGGATGGTGGAGGGCAAGCAGGAGAGCTGTGTATCTGCTTGTGTGTACGCGTGCTATTTGCCATCGCTTTAAGAAAACGGTGAGACATGAGCAGCTGTGTATTCACTGGAGATTGTCACCTCCAGCCCATGATTAGTTACGTGTTCATCTCCAAATCCAAGAAAGGAGGGAGGAAGGGGGCGATGGGCCTGTTTTATCCAGGAGAGGTGGGCAGCTGCAGGATCTGCAGGTTCATGGCTAGACTGCTGCTTGTCCCAAGCCAGCATTGCAGATCCAAGCAGCAGCAGCACATTCCTTGCACTAATGCTGATCCTGAAATGTCACTAAGCATCGATTTAGAAAGGAAGACGTGGTCTTAAGACTACGGCTTTGATAGCCAAGCATCCCTGTCACCGCCGTGCTGTCAGGCTTTTGTTGCTGTTACACATGGGTGATGGGAGCTGGACAAGGCACAAGGCAGAGCTCTTGAAAGCCAGGCACAGTTTCATCACTTGGACTTGTCAAAACTTCAGAGTTCACAACCCAGCGTATTGACAGGAGTCACTGAAACTGGCAGCACACTGACTGTCGTAAATACGTTGGGTTGTCTCAGGTGTGGGTGCTGGGTCCCACCTCCGCCACCACACCCTGGGCTGTGAGGAACCACAGCTGCTTGCCCGCTCACACCCTGGGCAAGGCTTTGTCCCACAGCCTCACAAGTGGATGGGAGAGCCTGGACAAAGCATCAGTCACCAGGTATTTCACCGTAACGAAATGTATATCCTGGTAATTTGGGAATAATTGTATCTTAGGTTAATAGTCATTGATATCTTCCCTCACCAAGTTTATTTAGTCCATGACATAGTTACTGTGTCCTAAACAGGAGTCACCCTCAAGGTATCATCTAATTATCTTCTCAACATTCTGCAAATCTGTTTTGTATTATCAATAATCTTATTACTACAGCTACAACATTCATTAAGCAAAGAGAGGACAATAAAAATACATACAATAATAGCAATCAAATTAAGTTTGAATCTCACGGTGAGTGATGGATAATTCTGGAGCAGATTGTTCTCATAGGTTCTTGCCCATTATTTTCTAAGAAAGGTTTAAATAGCTCAGGAAAATCCTATTTCAATTACAGGGTTCTTTTCTAGAGTCTGGTCACTTTACATGACCTGTTTACAAGTAAATGGCACAGTCAGCACCAGAAATGGTCTCAGAGCCCTCCCGTTGTGTGTGGCGAGACCTCTCAGCAGAGACAACATTGGTGGATTCCCATGGCAAACACCAGTCCCCACAGAGGCCAGCCTGGGGGGGCTGCCGGAGAAGCTGAACTCTGTGACAGTGATCCAGCATCTCTTGGGTACATCAGATGCTTCCAGGTGACATACTGGATGGTCTTGCATGGGACTAGGAAGCCATCACTTTCTTCTTGACACGTAGTGGCTCCTGATGTACTGAGCAAAGCAAAACCACAGAGGTGTTCTGAGCCACCCATATTGAAAAGATTTGGGGCCTCATCCTCAGCTCATGGAAGTAAATGGAAAAGCATTCATGAAGAGCAGACATCTAGAGTTTCAAGCTGTTGTTGCCTATCAGCTGTGCCAGGTTATATTTAGCTCGGTGACACCTGCACAGAGCCACTTGAACATGTATCAAAACAATTCCCGTCCCTAGCTTTGATTCATACTGTCTAGTCCAACAACAGATCATCATTTGTCTCACTGGTAAAATAACTGCTGACAAATGTAAGGCGTTTTTTTCAGCTGCAAAAGCATGAAAATTTCTTTGGAACATTTTATGGGTACATTGTACACCTGATGGAAACATTTATGACTGCTTCCTCTCTGGGTATATCAAAAATATCCAACTTCACTATTTTTATCAACTCTACTTTTATACTTCATGTTCATTCTGGCCTGGAAAACTTTTTTCTGGCTGTCACAGATGAGTTTGTGACCTCTTTGGTATGCTCAGCCAAATGGCTAAAAAATAAATCCAGCCCCTGAAGTAAAGTAGGTCCCATTAAATCAATAAAGGGATGGTATGGTATGTACATGTGTGTGTGTGCAAATTACTGTGCAAGAGAGGGCCTAGGCAGAGAGAGGTGCCTGGATTTAGTTTGGACTTGCGAGAGGCTACTGGTCATTGCCTTTTTGCACTGGCCCAGCCCCTTTATCCTTTGTATTCCTCCAAATAATTGAAATCTTTTTTTGTTTTAATATGCAAGTTTACATTTACCTCGATGATTCAGTATTATTACTGCAAGTATAATAGAAATATAGAGGTACCCAGTTACATTTTTCAGTAAAGTGGGCAAAGAGGTAACAAATAAGGATTTTTAAAAGTACAGAACCCTCCTGGATCCATAAAGAACGAATAAAATGGGAAGTCAGAGGATAATATCCCACGCCTGCTGGTATAACTGCCTGTAAATCTCTTGTCCTTTTCCCATTCATGTTGTGTGAGCCTCCTGTTTGGGATACACTGGCCTAGGACCATGTTCCTGTGGCGAAATACATCACAGATGACGTATGCAGCCAGTTTTAGGAGAAACGAGGAGGGTCCTATGCCACAGGGGCTCCCACTACACAGTTAGAAGTGATGCAAGTCTTCCAGCATATCGGAGGAACGTCGGGTTGAAGCGTCCCCTCTGCCCAGCTCCCCCGTAACTCACGTCCTGCGTTGCATGCTGACAGCATTTGTTCTACTGCGATGCTGTCTGGGCTCAGTCAGGAGATGCAAAAATGCAATCAGCTTAAAAAAAAAGGGGGACAAGAGAGTTTGCTACGTGGTCAGGAGTGATCTATCAGCCCAGCGCTCTGCCTGGCTGCAGGTCCCACTCAGGACCCCATTTCATCATCCTCCTGCCCGGTGATGGCACGCACTTACTCTGTCTCGGACTGCTGAGGAGAAGAGATGTTTCTTTTTCTGAGAGAGGAGTTTCTGATCTCCTCACATTGCTTAATGGGGGCTCCCCAGGAAGCAGAGTTTGTAGGAGATCCCCTTCTAGCCAAGCCTGCTCATGGTTGCAGGAGGAAGCCAGGACAGAGCGATACCTTTGCAGCTCTCAGTACTGTTCACAAGATTGGAAATAAACCATGAGAAACTGGAAATCAGCAGCATGGTTCCTCCTGGCTATTCTCTTGGTGGGGTGGAAACTAAACAGCAGAGCCTCGGGAACAGGGTTTGCCCTCAACCTTCTCTGATCTCTGCCAGAGAAAGGCGAGTGTTTTCCAAGCTGGCAGGAGTGAATGTGACAGCAAAGGAGAAATAAAAGAGGAAAGAGAACGAAGGGCTGCTCACAGAGGTGACACCCTTGAGGGTAGAGATGACTAGCTGAGACCTTGGCTTGTTTGCAACAGCGAGCACAATTTGTGACTGGCTGTATGCAGCAGCGAGGCAGTAAAAGGTTTTTTATTTAAGGTGCTGACACTTCATGAGAAAATGAGAAAAAGAGAAGTGCTAAAAGAAAAATACATTGCTTTTCATTCTTCTGTCCTCTTGCTTCTTCCTTAAATTTTACAGGATGAACTCGCTCAGTTTAAGTACTTGTCAGCAGCGGTCTGACAGGACAATCAAGAGCCATCCACAGCGCTGGCTGGGAAAACCGCCGGGAGGCCACGCGCTGGCAGCCACCTCGGCACTGCCTGCGGGCAGAACTCGGCTCCCCTCCGCCTCCTCCCCGCTCCCCACGCACGCTGCGCACTGGACCTGGTGCACCACCTCCTGCGCCCTGTTACTGAGTCCTGTGAGCTCCCAGAGCACACTTTGTGTTCAAGAATAGATGAGCATATTACTAATAAATGTGCGACTCGGATCTAGCTCTGCAGACAAGTAGCAAGGCTGGTGAAAATTAATTTGTTACTGGCAAAATGGCCAAAGGTGGCTCTGGGACTCTTTTATACAGACTGGGACTATGCCATCTGGCAACATTTGTCGCAGCACTACCTTAGTAGCCTTCACAATAAGCTTTGTTGGATGTTAGCCTCCATCTCTGCTTACTGGTGGGCAAAGCAAGACAGGCTGGTGGGCTGCAAGGTTTCCTACAAGGCCGTTCCGGATGGCACTGGTACAGCTAGAGGAGGGAGGCAAGCGTGGCTGACTGCCCGTCCTGAGACGCAGCTTCCCTCAGGGAATCTTCCTGTCTCTGCAGATGTGTTTTAAGTTGCCACGTTTAGCTTGGGAGCATTCAGGTTCTACCTCAGACAATGCGGATCACAGAATCACAGAATCATTCAGGTTGGAAAAGACCTTTAAGATCATCAGCTCCAGTCCAACCGGATCTCCGCTCCAACCATGAATGTTTCCATATCATCCTCCTCTTCAGGGCTCAGACACAGAGCAAAGACCTCAACAACCACGGAGCCCCCAGCTGAAAGGAAGAGCTGGCGCGACGCACCTTTGGCAGGAACGGCAATGACAGCTGCAGTGGGCAAAGATGTCGCCCAGGACGCAGAGCCACTGTCACCTGCATCCAGTCACTTGGCTGGGCCTCCCGGGAACCTGTGCATCTTCATGGAAAAAGCTGAACTCTGAACATAATATTTTTAGCCTGGTTTCCTAAGAAAATGAAGATTCTGTCACTTCATGTCTGCCCATCTGTCCCCATCAACCTTTGAATCTGCTGGCTACTTGCAAACAAGTTTGATGGAGCATTAGAAGTCTCAAAAATATTTAGATTTCTAACTGTGAAAATTGGTAGCTGGGAAGAGATGAGAAGTGCAAGGTAATGCATGAATCTCCATCTGACAGAGGGGAAGGAAGGGAGGACTCAGCAGCCACCTGTTCTGTTTGAAAGCTCCTTATAAACCTCAGCACAAGGTATTTCTTGCCACAAACATGGTGGGTAGAGAATTCCCAAAGGGAACAATCTAGGTTAAATGAAGCAGAAACTGCAGCCTGTCAGAGACACACAAACGTGAAACTGAAAAGGTGAGGCTTTGTTCAATTCACAGAGCAACTTGTTTCACTCTCTGTCTCTTTTCTGTGGTGGATTTGCAGGAAGCTTGTAAGGAAACACAACAGAAAGGGAGGAAATCTGCCTTGCTGTGAAGGTGGATATTTGGTTTTGTTTCATGTTTTAGCTATCAGTTGAGGGTATGTCAGCATGTGTACACACATGTGTACACGTCTGCTCCCTTAAAGTCTATTGAGCCATCAGAAGGCATTGAAGTACTTAGCGGCTTTCTGTGCATAGTGGTTTCAAACATACCTGGCCAGCTCCCCGTGCCAACTGTTGCTATGAAGGCTTCGCCTGTGTGTTTTATTCCCTTCTCTCACCTTTTGGCTGCCTCTGCTTTTCCAAACTGCATGCTGCTTATGGCAGGGTTTATTTCTCCCTTTATGCTCCTGGCACGCATTTTGAGTATTGCTGTGAGCAGTTGGCAAAAGCCAAAGCAAGATCCCTAGTGCCTCCAGTTCTCCTGTTTAAACCCTCCCCTAATACCCGCCACCACCTTTGACTGAAAGGGTTGTCTCTGGGGAGATGAGCAGGGGGGAGACGAGCAGGGGGGAGACGAGGCTGACTGCTTTGATGGCCCAAACTTAGACTCTGTGATCTCTCTCTGACTGTATCTGCTGGCAGTACAGCTCTCGTGCCGCTGGGCATGCCCTTCGCCACCGGCTCATTTCCTGGTAAAGAGCTGAGCTCTGTCAGAGCTATCACGGCCAACGCAGGCTTCACTGAGCAGCCAGCTCCAGGTGAGGCCCTCACTGCTGGTGACGGCCGCTCTGAATTTCAGAACTGAGAAGACCAAGGGATTATCTGAGAATGGGGAGAAGTAGCGGGGAATTAAGGAGTCAAAGAGAAAGTGCAGTTTCTTATGAAGAGATGGTCAGTGGTCAACCTTTGCCAAGTCAACAGCAGACGCAGGGTAGCAGAGGGTGGTTGAGGCATGCTGGGGACCCTGGGGCAAGCATGGGCCCTGCATGGTGAGCTCTGGGGTGGCAGCAGCCTCTGCGAGTCCTGGCAGACTGGCTGACTGCTTTGGTTGGTGTGGGTTAGACAAAGGATAAAATCATAGCTGAGCTGGCGTTAGTTCTTCCACTTCTGTCTGATGCAAATGAACAAGACCACGCTCCCCCTGAGCAGGGAGAGAGCAAAAATTTTGGTATATGTAGCTTGTTAGGTGGTCTGGTTTTGGTCTCTGTGGGAAAAGAGCTCAGCCGTGACTCTTTAGAGGGCCCCTGGGGAAGAGCCCAGTAATGTAACGGAATAATGAGTGTCGAGCTATGAAAGCATTTCATTACCAGCATCCTTGCCCCATGCAGCCCCAGTCTGCTGCAGTTATCATGTGCTTCTGACAAGAAAGGTCACCGTGAGATTATCCTGCCTCTGAAACAGAGTAGTTGCATTTCAGTGAGATGGTCCTTGCTCCTGTGTGGGCACAAAGCATTAGCAGATACCCTGAAGCAAAGGGAAAGCTGTGCTTTGCGGTGCGGCTCAGGGGCACAGCAAGGGATTTCACAGCTCTGAAGAACTGGAATTATTGCCCCCGTCCCTCTGTTTGACCTACCAAGGCCCCATTGTGTTGCAGAGAAAGCTGACAGGAAGATTTCTCTCTTCTAAACCTAATTCTCAAAAGATTCGCTACTTTCCTTCCTAAGTCAGTAGTTACTTCCCGTCACGAGCAGGTGGAGTCTTCAATAGACAGAGGTATCTTTGAAGGCGATGGTGCTAATTTGAAGGAGGAGTTGGACCATGAGAGACGAGCGCTCCTGCTACCCTTCCCAAACTGTGAGCTGCTGAGTGTGGGCACCCGGCGCGACGGGATGGCAGTGCCTGTGTAAGGCAGCCGCAGCCCTTCCCTTCCCGACTGATCAGCCTAACAAGAGCACAGCAAGCCCCTGCTCCGCCATGGGCGGTTTGTGTGATGTTGAGTTATTCAAATCCCTCTGTTCTCCGTTTCCTCTGTGGTGAACTACGTTAAATGAGTCTTCCCTTCTCTTGCTTGCTGACTGCTTTGTGTAGCTGGGTTGCAGGCTCCTGTGTGGTGCTATGGCACTGCCCAGCGTCTCCCCTCGTGCCGCAGAGCCGGACCCCAAGAAATGAGCAGCAGTCTGCAAAGCACCATCGACCCTGCAGCAGCAGGGCTGGGCGGCCCGGGCACTGCAGCGAGCAACAGTGCAGTCAGGGGTTAAAATTCAGCCCTCGCGTGCCTGCCGCAAGCCTGGCGCTTTATGCACAGATCTTTCCTGAAGTCAGGTCTCTCGCTTTCTGCACTGCAAACCCTTCCATGATGGCATCGCTAGCTCAGCCTTCGAGGAGCAGCTGGTTCCTTCGGCTCACGTTCTTCTTCCCCCTCCCCTGTACAAGCGCTGAGCAGCTGAGCCCTCTGCCCCCACGGCCACACTCCCAGGGCTTTCCCTGCCATCCCTGCCACGAGAGACAACACCTGCTTTCTCTCCGCCGCAAAGCGAGCTTTGCAGACTTCCATTTTTAGCACCAATGAATCACGTTGCCTCTGCTGATGGTGGAGAGCAAAGACCCGAGCAGCCCTACCACCGGCGTTTGCTGCTAACCAGAGAGGTTCCACTGAGCAGACGAGGGTGGCTGGGTGGGCGGCTGCGCCTGGCGGCACGGGCAGGAGTAGGCAAGAGGAGACTTTCAGTCGAAAGGGTTTTTTTTACAGTGCCAAACATGCCACTGTACAGGCTCCCCTCCCTTCATTTGCCTGGGGGGGTTGCCAGCTTCTGCACCCCCCGCCAGCTCCTTCCCCTCCTGCTCTCTGCTTTGCCCCGCAGACTTTATTCGCAGGAGCAGGCAGGTCATAAGCACTGGTAACGCAAGCGATTTCACTCGAAATGTGGCAAAAATAGGCACATCCTCCGAGTTCTGAGTTTAGCATATCACCAAGATTTCTCACTTCCTCAGCCATTAGTGGCAGGAAAGAGGTCAAGGAATTTATGCTAGTAGCGATGAGGTTTTTGACAGAGAATTCCCTTTTGTGCTCCTCCATTCAGACCCTTCATTTGGTTCCTTACTGCAGTGGACATTTTAGAGAGCAGCTCTTTGGGGGCAGGAAGGACTCCGTCCTAAGAACTGCAGGAGACTGTTGTTGCTACAATCCCAAGTCTGTTGCTAAAAACCAGTCAGCTTAGGAAGAACCATCAGCTAGAAAAATGTGCCACCAGACAGGATGTTTTAGATGCCTCCTTATATTTGACTGTCAGGTCTTGATAGGTACAACTGCTAAATCAGGTAAAAACAGCCGACACAGACAATTTCAGTATTTAACAACATACCAAACAAAATAATAATGTTTTTAAAATGCCTTGCCCGCATTTTTTGTAATTGTTTAGTTCTAGGTTAATTAATTTAAAACTCATTGATTAAAAAATTCAAAAGTTGTGTTTTTCTTTTTGATCTACTCATTTGCTTTTCCTCTGCTTACACAGTTGAAGACACTTTTGTCCATTCCTCCTAATTTCTTTTTATATATTTGGGGTAGTTTTTATACCTTTACGTTTGTTACGAATACCCCGACCTTTGGGTGTTCAACCTGGGCTACCTGCAGCCTGACTCTGGTTGCCCACTCAAAGCTGTAGAGAAAACGCTATGTCTGGTATGTTATGGTTGGCCTGAGGATACAAGTGCGGTCAGGATGCACTAATATCAGTGCAGTGTTGCGCCTGCCACGTTTCCCGAAGCCGTTACAGCTGAGCACTCAAAACCTGAAAGACCGTATTTCATATTCGGTTGTGTTTGTTTACTGAGGAAGGGTGGGGGCTAAACTACTGCCACGTCTCTATACATTTCAACCAAATCACAGACTTCTACACTTTAAGTGGCTCCAAAAAGGGGTTAATGATGTTAGACTACATACAGTTCCCAAAGCTCCAGCAGGAATAAGTCCCTTTTATGACAGGCAGAAAAACCTCCTCACAAATAGTCAGGTTGAGATATGGGTTGTGTTTGTAATGTTTTGTACAGTGTTTCTGATCAGAATCCATCTAATCATTACTATTAGAGGTTTTAAAGAGCATTTTCAATATCCCATAGCTCAGAGGCCACCCACCTTCCCATTCTGCTCTTTGTCCTTCGTCCTTCAGCTGGGGATGGGAGTGGTGAGAGGTGTTCGGCCCCGCTCCTGACACAAGCAGACACAGCTGTTTAAAACACACAACATGATTTTTTTTTATTTGTTTAATCAGTTTACATTCCACAATTGACAGTTTACTTATTTATTTTTTCATTTTCCATGAACAAGTTGTTTTGTTAGTTACCAGACAAGATTTTAATCGATGGAAATACAGTATTCTGTGCCAATCTGGATAAAACCAAAATCAAACAAAATCAAAACAAAAGGAAAATTGTAAGATGTAGCCAGTTTTTCGGCAAAGTCCTGTGATACTTTCTGCGACTTTTGTCTTTCAAAGTTACAGGGATTTGTTCATTCCCCCTGTTAGTTCCCTGATCTCAACCCTGCTGCTAAAACGATCCTTCAGGGCCATGGTCCAGCAAACACCGACGCATGTACACGAACGCCCGTGTGTCTGCAGATTAGCACCTTGGATTAATGGAACGAGAAGTTTGGGTTTGTTTCATGTTTAATCAACTTCTGTTCACCTCTTCTGCAACAGATTACAAGAAGAAATGGAAAGTACGATACACTTGATAAGATGTCGCACTACTTGTGAAATTAGCCACCAGGTTCACATCTTCCCAGACGACCTAACGCAATAGTCAGTTGTTGTTGATGTATTGTTAGCACCGACGGCCACAGGAGCCACTTTGCCTCTCGCAGCAACACAGAAGTCCAAACCTCGCAGGACGTGCCACCCTTGATTGCTGCTGACAACTGGGTGTTACTACCCAAAACTCATTAAACTCTGTGCCGATTGGCTAAAAAGTGCTGCACTTGGCTGAGTGGCTGCATACACGGTTCAAATATCCTTAGCAATGCCCAAAACGTAATCAGAAATGGACACATTCTGAGATTTTCAAAATGGGTTAAAGTTTAATATATTTTAATGTCATTCCTAATCTAGCAAAGCAATTAGGCGTGTGCCTAGCTTTAAGCATGGCAATAGCATCATTAATGGCACATTCATGCTTGAAATTAGGCAAGTGCTTACGTGCTTTGCGGGTTCAAAGCTTTGTAGCAGTGCTCTGATGAAGTCAGGATCCTGAGTGTCCTAATCCTGGCTTTCACATTTACAACCACTGCAGATTTGGATAAAACAGCTACAGTCTGGATTTTCAAAAGTGCTGAAAACAGAAGGCTCCTCCTGCAGCTAGTGGAAGTTGTGAGCGGGCATCAAACAACTAAACATTGTGTCTTTTCCCAGGCTTTTGGTTTCCTGTCTCTAAAATGGCTATAATACCTACCTGCCTCAGAAAGGTCTCAGAAAGTTACACTTGTAAAATTTCCTGAAGAGAAAGAATGCCAGATAAATGCAACATATCAATGCATTTCTCTGAATATGCCAGAGTATTGTGGCATTCTAGGTCTTTTCTAATACAGGTTTGATATGTGTGTAACTGCACTTAGAGGAAACATAAACATCTGTCCAAGACACATCCACATGACAAATGTCTTGTACCGTGTTGTTTTACTTGGGAATGTCCTAGAAAAGTGCTGACATACTTCAATTTGCAGGCTTTTAAGTGAATTATTACCCTAAGCCTCCTAAACTGTCAGAAACAGTGGTGATTGCAACTTTTGTCATCACCAAAGGATGGTTGTGGGAGCTGTTTCATTTCTTCTGAGCAAAAAGATGTTTTTCCTTAAAGAAGAAAGGACCGATGAGGGAGGCAAGGAAGGACAACCCTCCAAAAACTTTTGTCTAGTGTGGTAGCTCATGGCTAGGGTAAGTATTACCTGTGGCAGAAGAAATCCTAAAAAGCAAATACCTGCATGAGATGCATCTACTGTGGATGGAGGAGACTCCAGTGAGCCTGATTTCTCACTGGCCCTTGTGCAAAACCCTGGTGCCTTCACACAGGCATGTTTTGCCATGCCTGCACATACTTGCCATAGCAGCGCGTGAAGGCGCAAGTGTGAGACAGCGAGGAGTCAGACCCACAGCTCTGAACTGGCCGAGCGGTTTATGAGGAGCATGGTGGGAACTCGCAAGGCAAAGTGACCCTTCAGCTCTCTGATGTGAGGCGGGCATGGGTGCTGCATCCATCCTCCTGCCTACCCTCTCGGAGCACCCTAGTGCCCAGGCATCGCTGCCGTCCCATGGGAGGCTGTGCCTTCGCTCCCGGCTGCAGGGTGACAGGAGAGGTTATGGCTTTCGTCAGGACGTGAGACAGTTTTTTAAAGAGAAAGTGAAAAATTATCCAAGAAGGTAATCCAAGTGCAGCGTGGGGAAGAGGGACCCCTCTTGGCAAGCTACACCCTTGGCAAAGTCAGCCCAGCAGGGAGGAGAGCGCGTGTGGCTGGACACGCAGAGCTGTTGTAAAGAACGGGAAAGAGAGATAAACTGGGACAGAGTGATCCTTCAGAGCCTCCTCCCGCATGATGTTGCACATTGACTTTATCACCTTTTAAAAGGAGGTTTCCTTTGACAGTAAAACTCTGAAAAGTCTGTAAAACCCTTGTGGGACATAGTGAGTCAACAGCTAAAAGAGCAACCTTTGAGAGTGCCACATCCCAAGGACCCTCCCCATCCCTCTCACCGAGAGGGAAGGCAGGAAGGCGATGATGAGAATTTGGGGACATTCTGAAAAGTCTTGCAGAAAATGGTGCCGCATCCTTAAATTTGATTTATTCTCAAGTTCCTACTCATTTCCAGAGTTCACTCTTAAAGCCTTTATTTCTTTTTCACAGACATCTCAAATAACAAAACAGTCACATATGCAATAGTTGGTATGGAATGGGATTTAGAGAAAAACGTCTTTGCAGGAAGCATCTCTATAGTCTCACACAGAGGGAGGAAAAGGAAGAAAGGGAGAGAGAGATACATATCTGACTCCTCAAAAAAGGGAAAGGGAGAACAGGAGAGGAATGTCAGGGTGAAACAGTACAGCTTTGTCAAGGTGGTATCATGCTGCAAAATAAATTTTAATCCCCGAAACTCAGCTTTATCTTCCACTTTCTAGCTAAAGTCTTTAAATATTGAATCTTTACTTTACAGGTACCTGCAGGCCAGCTGAAGTCCCTCTTGTGTCATAACCTTAACAGTATTTTTAAAAATAAAGTTGTCCTGAGAGAGGTGTGAAGATTGTGAAGTCACTGACTTAAATTTAGCTGAGATAGTAGTG
Organism: Phaethon lepturus; assembly: GCF_000687285.1. Taxonomy (NCBI): domain Eukaryota; kingdom Metazoa; phylum Chordata; class Aves; order Phaethontiformes; family Phaethontidae; genus Phaethon; species Phaethon lepturus. The sequence goes on from NW_010522782.1 coordinate 21,221, forward strand.
ACCATACGTTGGCACAACATCCAAAGTTCGCTAGCCCCGGAGTTTCCAGAAATCAGTTTAATTCTCTCACTCCTCTGACTGCGTTTGTTTTATTCAGGGAAAATACAGGAATATACAAGAGCTCCAAAGTTCTTCTACTGGATTAAATTGCTGGTCCTTCCAGCCAGACTCTCTGTCAATATGTGATTCCAAATTTTGGCTCTGAGAGACTCTCACCATGAGATGGAGATGTATGTTCAGCCTTGTCAGAGCAGCTTTCTGAATAGTAGAGTCACAGTTCATTCTCTTGTTGAGTCCTCACTTTAGTTTTTCTGAGGACAACTATAATCCCAACAATAAGGGATGAAATTGCAATCTCTTTAATCTCCATGTAAGCTGTTTGTAAAGCACTTAGTAACATTGAAAAAGTATGAAAATACCCAAACTGTACCTTGGAGGCGAATTTTTTGATTATCATTACCAGCTAGATTACTTTTTTCAGGCCAGTTTGAGGATGGGGCAAGAAAGTAACTTTTGAACAGCTCAGCCATTCAAACTTTTAGGATGTAAATTAACTCTTTGAACTGCTTCAGCAATGCCCAGGACTGGCAGAGAAAGGTGAAGAGTTCAGACCAAAGATCTCTGACCTCCAGCACTGGGACCACCCAGTAGTCTGTGCCTGGAGACCACCACGAGGAACTCGCCTCAAATGCAACTTCCAGGGGTTGGGATAGTCATGTTGCAGTTTGGGAGGGGAAAACTGTCGTGAACATCTCCTTTTGCTCCAACAGTCTTCCATGATTAACACCTGTGTTTTGCATGGTAAGTCAGGCCACGAACCTGAAGCACAGGGCCACAGCTGATCTCCATATGGATAGTCTTCTGCACTAGATCCCTGATTCATCTCACCAGGATTTAAGATCTTTTAAGATCTTGGGACCACCCAAGACAGGTGAGTGGGCACTCTGTGGAGTGAGAGGGAGCTCCTAAAGCTGACTTAGATGTCAGTTTTACTGGTTCACCATCTAGAAGCAACTGTCTCTCTTCACTGACTATACAAGAAACCAAGGGAGATGAGTCCATTAACATAAAGAGCTCAGTTAAGTGCCTAAGGTTAATGGGAACAAATGCAGGCCAGAAAATCCAGATCTTTGTGTGACTTGACTTCATCCACAAAGGTGCTCCTCACAAATGTACACCTAGTTGTTGGTGCCAGCATCTGTACAAAGGGCACCTTAATAAAGGGTGAGTCTATTGAGAGAGCTAACATGGAACAGAAATTCCACCATAGCTTTTTCAGACCACTTCTTTACCTTAAAAAAGCCTTTGAAACCCAGTCCTATGGCTGGATATACGTCTGTGGATGTGCGTGCTGCCGACTTTAGTGTGGTACCCCTCCTTGACTGGCGCAATGGCAGAATAAAGATTTTCCTGGGAAATAGTACTTTTTAATTTGTTTTGATTTAAATCTGAGATACATGAGGATTGTGAAAGAGAAACGGTCCTTTGCCTGAAATTCTATACATCAGCCTCAGGTTATTTCAGGCAATCATGAAGCTATGGACATTTTTCATAAATTTACAAATATATATACATATATATACACATATACATGTATATGTGTGTCAGCCTATGGGCTAGGTTTACCACTGATTATTCCAGCCACACACAAGTATAATGGTTGTTTTTTACAAAAAGAGATTTGTATAAAGTTGGAGTGACTTAGCAGTGACTGTTCCTGTGTCTATGCAAAAGATCCTTAACTGGGCTGAGGTATAAGTACAGCCCCCTTACCTAAGTGCCCTCATCACACATACACATAAATAGGACCCAGTCTTACAGTTGTTAACGAAGCAAATTTCCCATTGATTCCAGTGACCTGTAATCAAAGGGAATTTTGCTTCAGAAAGAACTGAAAGTTCAAGCCCATTTTAGGTATAGTTTACAGCTTTGAAAGTTGCAATATCTGTCATACTAGGCCTCAAAGTGCTTTAAAATAATTTAAGTTACTGCAGAAAAATAGCTTCAGAAGTCCCCAAATATGTTTTTCTTTGTAAGTAGGGGAAATTTTGTCCTGCCAAAGATCAAACAACAAATACATGAATACAAACACTCTAAGTGATGGAAATTGCCGAGTAAAAATAGTAACAGTTTAAATTAGATGTCTGTGGTTGTTTGTTGGTGCCCAGGAGTTATAAATAATTCAGTATACTCTAACTGAACAGTCTAAGGCTGCATTTTTATTTTATTGTTCTGGTTACTCGAATCTTTTTCTTATGATCTATATTGTTAATGAATAACCCTTCATAAAAAAATGCAGCTTTCTGCTCTACAGTCAGATGAAAACTATTCTTGAGATAAAATGTCACAAGAGCTCAAGCAAATTAGGAGCATATATGCTTTTTTTTTTTTTAAATTATGCAGACACCGAAGGCATTTACTGTTTTAATCCTATTCAGCGTCTAAAAAGGAAATGGATGCTGAGGCTCTTTTGTGTAGCTGGCCCCAGGAGCCTGAGCCGTATCTGAGCCTTGCTCCTTGGCGTCTACGCCACTTTGAAACTGGGGCAAAACCCGCAGGTCACACAGCTTTTTGAAGACTTGACGCTTTATCTCATCTACTGCAGAATTGCTGTTGCTGTTTGGGTATTTCTGGCCAGCTGGCAGAATAACAAGGCCACTTGAAAGGAATTGCCTTTACAGAGAGATTCCTGTGCTCTGCTGCCACAGGTAGGGCTCAGAGCCGTGGGGACGTGAGGCTCCCTGCTGTGCCGAGCAGCATTAACCGTGGTCTTCGAGCTGCGGGCAGCCCGCACAAGCCCTCTGCAGAGGACAGAAGTAAGACTCAGGCAGTGTCCTGCTGTGGTGCTGCCTCGCGGCACAGCAGGATTTTTACACTAGGGGATCATAAACTTTTCTGATTTGGAGGAGATATGGCGCAATTTTTTCTCTTGTGACTGAGGCCATCTGTGTTAGAGAAGCACCTTGCAAGAGCAGGTTCCAAGAACCAAGCTTGGGAATACCAAGGCTGTCCTTCTGATGGGACTTCAGGTTTTTTCCCTTAGCCTTACACACTGAGAAAGTGACACCCGTATGTATCACACACGAGTGGTTAGTACCAGGGTCTGTGGCACTAGAAGGTGGTAAGGACTTGTGGACACAACTGCAGTTTCGGAGGTAGGATGGCTAGCTCAAGACTGGCTGGATCAGAAGTAACTCTGTAGAAACTCTGTCTTGAAGAGCACTGATGGTCAGCTCTGGAGAGTCTTGCTGTGGTGTTTTGGGATGTTAGTGCCCTGAGCTCTTCACTGCCTCCCCTTTTTGCTGGATGTATCTGCCCAAAGGCAAAATAGGCAGAAAGAAACATGTATTTGTGTCTCAGCTGCTTCCTTTTCCTGCATCTCTGGGATCAGTTCAACATTGGCAACCCTTTCTTAAATATCCAAATACATTTTCGTGGTCGTCCCAGTTGTACTGTGCTTCCCCACATCTCTTCAGCAGATAGTTTCCACGCAATCTGCACACACAAGCTAACATGGACACAGATGGCATCTGAATTGCATTGCAACTCCTGAGTCAAGTATAAAAGAATAGAAAACAAATTATTATGCTGCATTTTGCCACGTATTTTCTCCATATATAATACACATATTTACAGGTTACTAGCACCCACATCACATGGGGAATGCATATGTGTGTCTAAGAAAGGAGGGGGGTGAGGGTGTCCATGTGTATACATGCTACGCAAGAAAACTTTTGAAGTCGCCTTCTGCCACTCTGCAGGAGAGTTAATCAGTGAAGGAAAAATACAAAAATTCAGTCCTAGAAGGAACTGGCAATTCCAATTGCATCGTCCTCACGTAACTCTACCACTGCCTGTCAATTCTGACCTATAGCAACTGCTGTTTGGTTTCCTTTTTTTCACTCCCCCACCTTTCCCTGAAGATAACCTATCTGAGCCTCTGTTATTTTCATTGCAAGCCTTATCTGAGCAAGGAAGGACAAGTGATCTGTGATTCTGGAGTGCTTTACTAGAGGTGACCAGCATTTCATTTCCATCTTGTGGCCTATATTGAGGCAGTCATCTAGGCTCTTTCTCCAAGTTAAATCCTAAACACGTGCAAGGCATCCTGCGATTAAATTGAGAGCGTTGTATCAGGCTCCAGTTCTCCCACTGATGTCAACAGGGAGCTCGTCAGAGCCCCCTGACACTAGCAGTAGGTGATTAGTTCTAAAAAAAGTTGCAATCTCTAACTATGGCTCTGAAGAAGGCTGTAAGATTGGGTTATTAGTGAGGCAGGTAGGATAGAAACCCTAAATTGGGGAGAAAAAAAGAAAAAGGCAACATTTGATGACTCTTTCTTTCTAAAGCCAAAGATTAGATGTTGGGAGTGTGTAAGCACATGTTTCATTTTCAGTGTTAGCCAGGACAGCACTAAAATATTTTCTGAGGCATCTGATCTAAAACTCACTGGAGCCAAGGGGAAGCTTTCTATGGACTTCAACAGACTATGAAACAGATGCATTATATTCCTGGCTATAACTGGAAACAGTGGGGCTGTAAGTTTTGAGCTAAGCCCTGGTTTTATGAGCTTTTCAGCTTAGACTGGCAGAATCTAGATCTTATGGATCTGGCCTGCAGTTTGCAGTCAAGCTTTAGGCTTGTTTGAAACTCAGTTCCTGACCTTGAAAATTCATCCGTCACTAATCTTTACATGCCTTTTGTGCTTCATGCACACTTTTTATTCTTTGTCTCTCAGCAGTGCCTGGCAATCGTTCAGAGCTGTCTCAGTTTTTCACCTTGAGTCTTCCCTTGCTGGCTGGATGAGCACAGCAGTATGGGCCATGAAAGAGCGCAAAACCTGGGGGCAAGGAAATGCAGTGTTGTTTTGTGTGAATGTGCCTGAGCACTCCTATAGCCCTTCTAGGCCTACGTAGAGACACGCAGAAGAGCGAGCCCAAATAATGTATGTCTTTATTTAAGCTATACTTGGTAACATATTATTTCCTCTCCATTTCACTGCTGGCAGCTAGCTTGGCACTCAGGAATTAAGGACAGATTACAGTGATTTTCTTCTGAGCTCTGCTTACCAGTGAGGCTCCAGGGATGAGCCTGATTCAGAGACACTGCATGGTGGGTAAATGGACAGCCATGGAGACACAGTCTTCCAGGAGCACTTGGGAATCTGACATACCCCCTGCATATCAATCCTCTCCCTCACCAACCTTGTTTCATTCATCACTCAGTGAACTGCACAGCTACCATGCCATAGCTAAAAGTGGTCCCAAATGACTTGCATCTACAGGAAAGCAGAATACCTGCACTCTCACGATTGTCTCCTGGGAGGATGAGGATCCTCTGTTTAGAGGACTTGGAGGGTGGTTTTTTTTCCCTTTCATTTGTTACTGTAGCTGGAATAACATTTTAAGAAGTAATGGCAATTTTTCAAAAGCAGTATTTCGAAGAAATTGCTCTGGCCACTGGTGGTTTGCGATCCACCTGCGACTGTCCCTGGGTAGAATGAAAGAAAAAAAAAGACCAGCTAGAAATATAACTGGAGGTACTGTACTATTTAGATAGGGGAAGATCAGTTGTGTGTTTGCAGACAGGGAGAAGGGAGAGATGGTATATACAGGTGGCCAATATGAGTCATGAATTTTAACACGCAAGCAGCTTTAGCTTGAAGAAGATGGTGTCCTATACAATACATACAGAGTGCATGGACTCCTGCCATGTAGACACCTCATGTATACAGTGCTCCTGGCAGGGATGGACAGCAGAACCCCCTGTAGCTAACTTGCTGCGGTCACAGGACAACTTCACTGTACAATAACTGGAGAGTCACTATACGTATAACCCCAGCCAGCAGATCGCAGTGGGTTGAGCCAATTCATCCTGTGTCCCTAGGACTGACATTTCATGACATCTGTGGTCACTGAAGTCAAGATCCTCTGTGGGCTCTGGAGCACAGAGACATGTTGTCTCAGCAATGCAACGTGAAAGGCCACGTGAGATCCTGCCAGCTACAGGCCCCGCGTTAGCACCTCATGGAAAGGGAGACCAAAGACCCGCTGGTACATCAAGCTAGGAAAAGAGTGTCACTTTATCTACAAGGCTGGGATAGGAAAAGAAGAGCAGGGGCTGGAATCTGCAGGAAGATGAACATCATCCAGGAAAGCACATTCTTAACTTTTAAGCATATGAATAGTCTACCAAAGTTAAGGGGATTTGTCACATGCTCCAAGTAAAGCACATGCTTAGGTGCTTTGCCAGAGCAGATCTAAGGGATGGGGTCAAGTCCCTTAATGCTGGGATCACAGCTAACAGATTTCTAATTAACTACTCCTCAAACTAGAAAACCAGACACTAGTCAAAAAGCTCGAATCTCTGTTGAGAAAGATATTTCAAAGCCTCCCAAAAATGCAGAAAATCAGACTAGATGGGAGTGTGCTTTGGCTGAGGATAGATAGAGACACTAACTATTGCAAATTTGGATCTGGATGTATTTTGAGTCAACCCTGCTCTGAAGGTGAGTCTGAGTCAACAGAAAGTGTGGTGGGACTGTGAGGCCCCTTCAAGGGTACCAAAGCACTTGGGGCTCCTCCTGGTTCTGTGAGCAGCACAGAGGGAAATTCACAATATCCCAAGGGGGTTTTGCCCTAATTTGAGTCCAAGCTGAGAGAACTGGTGTTTGGACAAATGCTACCTTTGGGGATCCATTTTGAGATTAAGGTTATAAGATCATCTGCTGCTTCAGATACTTAGTCCAATAGTTTTTAAGATGCTTCATAGCCACACAGGCCTTAGAAACCGTATGCTATAGTGAGTGGGAAATCACAGAACTGGAAAAAACACAGAACTGATCCAGGAAATTCTCTGTTGTAAATAAAAATAATCATAAACCTCCTCCACCATCGCCACAAACAGTCAAACACACAGGCTCATACACAGCTTGTAAACCAACATCATCAGAGATTACTTCATCAAGGCAGAACTATTTTCATGTCAGCTGCAGAAAGAAAGGAAAGCTTTGAGAATCCACAAAGAGCAAAATTATTGCCATTTCTTTAAATCTTACTGCTATACCTCTTTCAAAACTGTATCTGTAAAAAAATGTACCCCATGAACAGTCACAGACCACGCAAGACTGTACATCATCAGAGGAGCTGTCATACGGCTTTCCATGCCACAGGGCCTGATGGTGGACTCCAGCTAGATACCTCTGTGCCCTTTCATTTACCTGGGTCACTCCAGGTATCTGTATTCACATGAAACACCTTCCCCACTGCACTCAGCACTGCAGAGGAGGAAGAAAGTTTGCATTCAAAGATGTTTTAATGAAATGATTACCATTTTTCTAAAGCATTAATATCTTAATGAGAAGTTGGTTTTTTCTCAAAATTTCTCATATTTTGAAAATTTTCACAAAATTTCTTAAAGTTCTCTTTTGGTTTTCAGTTGTAGGTTTTCTGTTTTCAGTTTTCATTTAGCTTTCTAAGAGCTATTTTTATTTTTAATTTCCTTCTCCTGTCCAATGGTACTTCATCAGCCTCCTTACCTAGTAGGCACTTGCACAGTCAAACGGTTTCAAAGCTTTTCAAAACCACTCTATTTAAAAACCTTGCCAGAAAATAGAAATAAACGAATCTACTTTAAAAAGAAGTTTCTTCAAAAGGCTTGCATTTTCGACATGAATAAATAAACACTTTCTCTGGTCACATCTAATGGAGAATGAAATGACAAAACTTTAGTTGCCAGGGGTGGCACTTCAGTGGCAACACACTGACTTGGCAGCTTCTACTGGCACGTTTGGGGAATTTGTAGATCAGAGAAAGTAAAAGCTAGGTAGTTGAGCAAGAATCTACCCTACTCCAAAATGCCCTCCAGAAACTTAATTTCTTTGGGCACTGTTAATAAAGCAACATCATCACAAGGTGTAATGAAGAGGGGAAGCAGGGCTGGAAGGGGAATGGCTGGCTATGCAACTGCATTGCATAAGAATTATTTGTTGGTTGGATTTTTTTAACTGAGCAAAATACTGTTTCTTGACAGCTGTGTAAATGGCATGACCTGGAAATTAATGCCTTCATTTCTGTGCAGCAGGCACAGTTTCAACAGGTTGCCTCCTTCTCCTGGTGAGTTTTTGTAGATGCAGAGGATGATCTTTATTGACTAATAAGGACTGATGGCATGCAGCTATCATGTGAGAAAGGATTGCTGGTACTATCCCTGAATCAAGAGCACGTTGTGTTGAGTTGGTTTTGGGCAGGCCTTTTTTCTTCGCCCTGTCTCCCTTTGCCTGGACGTTTGTCAGTGGTACCCTCACTCCTGCACATGGCCATTCAGTCATCACCTCTTCAGACTCTCTTTGGTTACACCCTTGGCCCTTCCTCCCCATCTTCCCCTCAGCCACTGTTCCCCTGCAAGGACCCACTGCCCTCACAGCCAAAATGTTTTGCTTCCCCTAATGGCATTCTGCCATCTCTCCATATTTCGCTCTTCTGGGGTCTATGACCTGAACCATGGGAAGAGCAGAGTAAAGGAAAAAGGAAATAACGGGAAGAGGAGTAGCAGGAAAACAAGAAAGACCAAAAAAGAGAGTCCCATTTGCAGATTCACAATGATATCATACAACGCTTGAGCTCATGGGAAATGGATCTCCGTTCTCTGCATCTGACCCTTTTGCTTCCATCTGTACACAGTTCTTCCAGATGGAGAGTGGAGACGTCCAGTGAACTGGGGCAGTTTCCAAAGACAAGATGTGTGAAGGTCTTATTTGGCATACATGAACACAACAAGAGGCCTTTCTTACTTCTCCCTTACAAAAATTATCTCCCCTTTTCTCCTCAGCAATAGCTTTTGCCCAGTTGTCTTAAACATCCAAAATGGAAACTCGATGAACCAGGGCTCCCCCCACCTCCCTTCTCCCTGGTTGATCTTCCCTTGGATCGACCATCCTGAACTCTCAGATGCTCTGTGAAAATAAAAAAAAAAATCCTGAAATCCACCAGAGGACACACGCTGTCTCAGACCTGATGGGTTTCCTCATGCTTCTGCAAGTTGTGGTGCCTCAGTCTTGGGCCACAAACACAGCATGGATGGTTTATGGACAATCACATTGCAATGTTTTAAATTTTTCTTTTTCTTAAAAAAAAAATAAATAAAGGAAGAGGGAAGAAAAAGTTATACACACATGTATCACAGCATTTTCAAAAGGCCTTCTGCTGCATTTATGTTAGCAGTTCAGCCTCAGTTGTAAGCCTGGATGTAAGGCAGCTGGAAGATTAAAACCACATTGTTGGAAAGTCCGCTGAGATGTCCTCGTGGAGTTTTTTTGTTGTTTTCTGTTTTTATTTCATTAGATCCTTTTGTTATTATTATTATTATTTTCACTTGTTTGCTTCTTTCTAAAGTTTGGCAGGCAAAGAGAAAATGCTTTTCTGCTTTTCCCCACACGTTCTGTCCATTTTGTTTTCTGTATTTTAAGCAAAAAAAACAACAACAAAAAAAACCCACCCAAAACCCAAAATCAGCGGTAGGCTTCTGTCATTTTGTTTTAAGAAAGAAAAAGAAAGTGGGTGGGTTTATGAAAATAGCCTTGAGGAGGTACATTGTAGAGGTGGCTCAAATGCTTGATTTGTTTCTTTGCTTGCTGTTTGCATTTTCCCTTCTGGCTGCAATGGACAGGCTTTTTGTGTCATCCCCCCCACCCCCTCCATGTCCTGTACAAATTCTGGTTCCAGATCCCCCACATGGACCCTCTGTTCCCCTTCCCAAATGGCAGTAGGTAGATGCAACTGTATGTTCATTCAACCTCTAAGGTATGATGCTGAAGTTAGGAGTTGGATGGAAGAGCCACATGAGAGAAAAGCTTTCCCATCGCTGTGAGAAAGAACGAAGCAACACAGAGTCCAGTGGAGATGTGAGTGCCGTGTTGGACTCAGCTCTACCTTGGCACTGGCATTGATTTGAGATTTTATATATATATATATGTAATTATATATACATATATATGCATGTATAAGTATACATAGACATATATATATATGTGTGTGTGTATTTGTTTGCTATTTGCTTTAGCACACCGTCCCATTCTCAGGTCTAGATTTGGGGCAGTTGGTCCTGGGGACAGGTTGGACAGAAGGGGCCAGAGTGCAGAAGAAGCCAGAGATAAGAGTGAGGCCCAGGCCCCCCCACGCACAGAACATGGACCAGCCATAGCCATGGCTGATGTCGTCGGGAAGTCCATACAGGTAGCGGGGGTAGCGGGAGAGCTCAAAGTTGATTCCAGCCACGCACGTGCACAGTGAAATGATGCAGAAGGTTCCTGGAGGAGAGCGGGAAGGGGAGAAGGAGGGAGGAAAAAAACAAAGAGAAGTTAGAAGAGTGATAGATACCCCACTTTCCGAGCTGCCGGAGAAGAGCTGGTGCAAGTGGTAAGGAAACACCTAAGGGAAGATGTTTGTATAGAAAGTGGCTTAGCCTAGCGGCTCCACAGGGAACAAACTGAGCCTTGAATATTGATCTGATGCTGAACAGAACTGTATGGAGCAAAGTTTTCTCATTATAAGCACTCCCTTGGGAACCAGAATGCTTCATGAAACCATTGATTTTTCTGGAATTTTGCTTTATACAAATACAGAGTGAATCATCAAGTTTCAATATTTTGGGGGGAAAAATACTGAATTTTTTGTTTAATTTCAATTTTCCAGTGATGGATTTTATAGAAGAAAATATTGCAAAATAGTTGACATATTCTGGCTCTGTCAAAATGGACATTTGAAATGACTTGGAGAGATTTTTTTCAGACTTTTTTTATATAAAAAATCTAAAATCTTTAATTATACAATCCCCTTTTAAACATCACCATCAAAATCTTAAAATCCCTCACAAAATTCAGATTCTACCCTCTGCATGACTCCAGTCCCAATCTAGATTCCCTCTGCAGTGTTGGAGAAGTCTTCAAAATATCTTGTTCTTGTTTTCCATCTCTGCAGCAATATTTCATTTCTTCCTGAGAACACTGCGGGGACAGAATGCATAACTCTGTCAGGTGGTAAGTGTTATGCATCAGATGAGGCTGAACCTTAGCACACCCAGATGAGTCTAATTTTGATCTTTGGCCTCCAGCTTCATCCAAGCCAAACTCCGAGCTTCTGAAATGTCACAGTTGCCACCCACACACCAAATAATGGAGAGCTAGAGACGCTACGCACCTGTCTCAAGAGATAACAGCTAAAGTCAACATCAAGTTGGTAGTTTATCTTTTCCTTTCTAATTCCTCCCTATGTGGGCCTCTCTGCATTGCCTGGAGAGCCCTGGGCACAGAAGGCACCTACAGGACGTGTGCTATAGCAACACGCGTGGCCAGTCCCGTGTGTCGTCCCGCTGTTCATGCACAGATCAGTAGCATCCTACATGTGCTACCTGTGCATCTTTTCACTAGCAGCTGCTGGCGAGGAATCTCCTACTGTTCCTGGCCCCATCCCTAAAATAGCACAATCCCCCAAGGCAGTTACAGACACCCTAATTTTAGTGTCAAGCTCTTTTCTTCTGGTGCCCTTGCCTCCTTCTACTCCTTCCTGCCCCCGCTTCTCTCCTGCAACACTTTTCCTGTTGTTTTTCTACTGCTTTGCTATTTTTAGTTGCAGTTGCATTGAAGAAATGGATTTTACACTCCCCACTCTGAAGACACAGGTAAGATTATGTGGTGAATTCACCTGGAATTAGGCTTAGAAACTGGGGGGCATTTGGAGGAACGTACACACCACCAAAAATTCCACCATACCAACCTCCTTTACTTAGTAGGCACATCACACAGGTCTAGAGTCTGCAGGTAAATCTCTGTCACAGATCTGCTGTGAGACCACCGACACAGCCCTCCCTCTGTTCCCTCTTCTGACCACTACCTTGTCTACCTGGACTGTCTTTTCTCCTCCTGTGTGTTTTGGAGTGCCACTTGCAATACTCTCTGTTGTAAAGGTCAGGGAGTATGGGAACTCCAGGTGCTTCCCCTGATGCTATGTATAGCTGCCAGACGGCCTAGGATATCCGTAAGTACTCGTGTTATGATAGTGCCACGGGGTACCACTCAGGACCAGCGAGCTGCTGTGGTAGGTACTATGCCTATCTAAAGGAAAACTGCATTCTTGCCTCACACCAGCAGCACCCAATTGATCTACAGTCAGTGCTCCGCACTTTTGCAAAAACCTTGTGAGATCCCAGGCTCTGGAGCTGTCTTCAGAGATGTCCTTCAAAGCACGCAGCAGATAAATGGAGAGGTCTCACTCCCAGAATACCGTACTCAAAAATCAGATTGTTTGATTAGAAACCACATGCCCCTTTCTGTGTTTTACCATGTCACTTAGGTTTTCCAGTGACATGAAGGTGTCTGGCAAGACAACGATTGTTCCCTGTGTGACACGTCAACACGACATTGTGGGATTGGGGAAAAAAAATCCATCAGAGCCACTGTGCTCTGAACCAAGCTCCGTGGCTCACAAACAGCTGTGCTTAGAAAATGACATGAAAAGCCTTTCTTTGCTAGTAAGAACATGATAATTTCAGCTGTCTCAAAACGTAAGATTGTTAAGAGAGGTGGGTGGGAAAATCTGTGTGGCCAGACTGAAGCTGCAGTTGCTAAGTACAAAAGGGAAGGAAATAACTTTGGATTTCAAATACTCCCTGTGCTTTTATGCTTTGTCTTGGCTATTTTGATCACAAGCTCTACAATGCAACAAGTGTTGCCTACTCTTTGTATTCGAATAGTGCCCGATATATTTGCACTCCACCTTGTTGGGGGTATTCTGCCCCATAACGACAAACAATAAAGAATAATGAGTAACAACAATGGAGAATAAAGCAAATAATGAGCATGAGATTTCTTTAAAAAAAGGTTGTCCCTGTCCTGCCCCTTTGCTGGAGAACGTGTGAATCCCATGACAACAATTAATGACTGCCACGCATGACGCTAGAGGATGCATAGCACGGTCCTCAGCCAGTCACCTCCCTGTGCTTCTGCAGGATGTCTTGTATGGCACAGGTTTATCAGCCTCCCTAGTGCTAGTCATTACAGACACAAAAAATCCCTTTTATACCACCTAGAGGAATCTTTATGGCCATTATACTAGTCCTATGTGTTGTTTGTATTCAGCCAAGCAAGGACGTTCCCATTTGTAGCTAATCTGGCCTCTCACCAGGAGGGTTACTGATGAAAACTGAGTACAGTTACTACTTTAGGACTGTTCGGTAGCTTTTCCTCATGAACTGACAATCATAACACAAAGGAACATCCTTGCAAATTGCACAATTGTTGGCCACCATAGTGAAAGAGTCATGGGTGGAAGGAATGCAGAGACCTCATGAGCTTACCCTTGGAAATGCAGCCTCTGCTAGTCCAGGTAAGACACGGAACTGGGATGGCAGGAGGAGGGAAGCTGTCGCTCCTGCCCATTGACGCTGCCTGCACCATGGACATGGCACTTCAGAAGCAGCAGCATTGCAGCAAGTCATGAGCATCCCTAATCCTGAGCCACAGCAATACAAATTTCTCCTTCTTTGTGAGAAACACTCCCCATAACTCTGGCCCAAGCAGACAACCAGACCTGAAGGCTGGTGGTCCAAGGCTCGGCACTTGCGCCGTGGCACTGGCACACAGGATGTGAACGATGGGTGGTAATAAGAGCTCACCGGGGATGTGCTGGTACACAAGCTGGACGGGGGAGATAAAGACCATCTCCTTCAGCAGCTGGGGAGAGCAGAACACACCAAGTTCCTTCTGCTGGGATTTATACATTATTGTTCTAAGTGAAACATTAATGAACGAGACAAGGCAACAGCATCGTTTTTGACAAAGGAAATTCACGTGTCACTGCAAAATGCTTCAGTCAGGTGAGAGATGAAATTTCATGTCAGGCCATGTCTGTGCCACAGAAACTGCTGTTTGACATGTAGTCAAACCTCCATCCTGACTCCTCATCAAACAGCTGCCCCTCCTCTCGGGCTGCTTTTGTCAGTGCCTGTCCTGCTAACAGACCAATGATTGACAGTGGTTTGAGCACCTGAGCTATTAAATACCTTGTATCTTGTGCTTTTCCTTCTTATATATTATGGAAGAAGAATATTAAACATTGTTCCGAATGTCTCCTCCATTTAGGCTGGAAGTTTGTTTCGGACAAAGATGAACCTACTCGCTATATATGTGTAGGAGATTTGGGTCCTACCATCCTTGCTGCAGGGACAGACGTGGTCAGGAGAAGGATGGCTGGGAAAGGTAATACCATTGTTGGTCAAAGCCTAATTCAGTGTGGATTATGTGTCAGAGTCCTTTGCTGTAGCTGTTTTTTACCATGATTATATCAAGAAGGGCCGTGGGCCTCTGCTGCTAGGAATTTTTTTTTTTTTTAAATGTCCCTTTTCTTTCCCATCAGCCTGGCTGTGCAAGGGGCTGCAATGCTTCCATTTGCAGTTTTCAAACCTCACCTCCAGGGGAGAGCAGAACGGCTTGCGAGTGAACCGATTTAAACACAAGCAGGCTCAAACCATCCATACCAAATACGTTTGAATTTTGCCTCTCGCTAAGTGCCCCCCTGAACCACGTCAGAAGCCACGTCCTTCGCCGACAGACCTGGATTGACTTCCAGAACGATATATCTTGGGGGATTTCGCAGGGTCCGTGGCGTTTTGTGAGACAAAATCTGCTGCCTTTCTTAGGTGTACTGCAAAGAGAGGTGAGCCTTCGTGGTGCTGGTGCAGACCCTGCTGGCAGGAGCTTCATCTAAACATCCTCGTGCCCAGTATTAGGAATGTCTCCTAATGTGACATCACCAATTTGAAGTCAAGGGGAATCAAAAAAGCCAGTAATTAAAATGATCTGGCCACTAAGCCCACCTCTGAGACCCTCCTCTCTACAAATCATTTTTCTCATTATTTGGAAAACATTTCTTCCACATCTGACAGAACAATGCTCGTTCTCTCTCTTCCCCCCAGAACAGGCAGAAATGACTCATGAACTAACTGTGCTGTCAGATGTAAAAAAAAAAACCAAACAAAAACCCTCTGATTCTTCTCCCTTTCTGTTTTTTTTCAGATACAAATGTCAAGTATTACTAGCAGATAAAAAGAGAAACACAAAGGTACAGATTTTAAGATGTCCTCTGAAACCAAGCAATTCTCAAATAAATGTGAATCTCTGCCTTTTAAAGTATTTCTAGTAGTTGTGATTGATGGCAACTTGTGGCCACTAATGTCTTTGGAAGGAGTGCTGCTTATTTAATTACCATCACTTTTTTATTATAGGGTTATGGGAAAAAAAATCTCATGACTGAAACAACATTATCTTTACTTTCTCTCTGCCCTACTAGCTTTTACTATTTTCAAGGTACATCAAACAAACAAATAAAATGAGGTCTGATCCTAAAGTGGAGTGTGTACCATTAGCTATTTAAATTATATCATAATCAAATGAAATTATTAGAGAATAAACTGAATTCCCTCCCAACACAGTGATGACAAAAGCCTTTTGGAGGGAGCAGCTTTGCAGTAAACTCCTCCTGTGCACGGATTAAACGCCTCAGCAGCACGCAGCTCTTGAGAACACTTTATTGCTCTGTGCATACATGCATAGAATATAAATTATTGCTTAATTATGTACTGTTCCAGCAGAAGCAGCTTGCAGCATCACCGATAGGTTGCAGAATAGCAAGGGGTTTACTGGAAAATTGCCCTTATAAAAAAAGCCAAAATGGAAGGAGAAGCCTGACCAGGTGATGGAGATTCAGTGTGGTGTCCTGGTGAGACCCACCTGGGTTGCAACTTAATACATATTTAATTTATACTAAGAACCAGAGCAAACTGCGAGGTCTATAGCAGCGCTATGATATAGCCGCTGTCGGAATGCGGTTCGCATTTGGCCTTTGGCCTCCCACCTCAAAACGTACCAGCGGCATCCCCGCCGCACCAGAGCTGTACGCCGGCTGCGCGTTACTTCAGCAGTGGTGCCTGCCTATTGAATTGCCGCTGCACAAGCCGTAATGCGTTAAGGCACCAGAGGACTACGATTCCTCAGTCACTACTGCAAATACTTAATGGGTACCATCCTTAGGCTCCTGTAAATCGGTATAGTGTATGGAAAGATATTACAGCAGTTGAGGGCTGATCTCCAGTTTGCTATGCTGATACAACTGACAATCAGTCTATATTGCACATTATAGCACCCTGCAGATTTGCACGTGGTGGCATTTCTGCTACCATATCCCACAGTGCATGGGACTGCACTGGGAGTGGATACCCACGGTGTGCACTACGGCAGCCAGCGAGCACCAGCAATGAGCAAGCACCCTCTGAAGTTGTCATCTGGCACGTAAGGCAGAAGTGACACTACTTAGCTAAAGGCGCATTGTGTTGATAAAATGGGATTAGGGAGAAATAGGGGAGTTGATCAAAGCCTGAGTTGAATAACCCTCTGATTACTTTAGCAATGGTGTTTCTATGACCCACCCAAAATAACCTAGCAATAATAAAGTGACTTGACTACAGCCATTAAGCAAACATAATGGCTCATGAACTTGCAGCCACAACAGAGGAGGCAGCAAAAATTGTGTCAGTTGTAGCAATGGGATGTGATTCAGTATTTTACTGGGAGTAGAAGGGGAAGAAGGGAATCGGATCTCTTAATGCAAAAATGAAGAAACATCCTAATCAAAGGTTAGTGAAAATATCCCATCGCTGTGCTGGCAAGCACCATGCTTGGCAAATGCAGAGGCTGCTGGCAGGTTTCTCTCATCCCTTGCAGTATGGACCTCCCAGGATGGCCCAGGCAGAGGCTAAAAGATTAAATGCAAAGGGGCACTGGAGGTCTGAGCAAACTCAAGTGACTCCATCACATCTCAGATTTGCCAGATGACAAGATACATAAGTTTGATATCAAACTGTACCTCAGGCAGGTGCTCCCCAGCCTAGACATTTGCTACAGCTGAAGAGAAACTTGTGAGGTCAGGTTGGGTTTGCCTTGTCACAGGACATCTCCCATAGTATGGGGAATCCATGGACCACATTGCATCTGGTCTTTCAGCAAACAGTCCTTCTGCCTCTCTCCACATAAGATCTTTCTCTTCGAGTCAAAAAATTGAATCTCTCTCAGAAGGAAGATCAGAAGGAGCTTCAGAGAGTTTGTGGAATCTTTCTTCTGTACGAAACCTTAAAATGATGAAAAGCCTTCAGTCAGATGTTCTTAAAGACAAGTGGGACTGGAGAACAGTCATAGCACAAACAACTTCAGTGCAGCCCGTTGCCTAGTGTGTGCCACTAAAAATACTCTTAGAGTGAATACTTTCAGGGAGGAAAGGGTAGAGTTACTTGCATGCCTTTTTAATCCTTTTCTTTGCTGAAGGTGCTACCAAAGAAGCCATTGGGAGCTCTGGATGATGGTGCTGGCTACCTGATTTGGATATTTTCCCCTTCAGGTGCTAGAGTGAAGCCTATCCATTAATTTTTTCAAGTGATCAAAGGACTCTCAGGTTGTACAACTTTCAGTTATTCATACTGAATGTGAACTGAGGATCTTTGCTGCAAAAGGCTCTGGGCTGTACTACTGTTTCCCTGAGCTGACCTGCCAGGAACATAAAAATCCCTTCTGTATGTGCTAAGTGATACAGTTATTGAGAGATAATGGCCAGAAATCAAAATAAGATGTAATTGTCTTCTCAAGAAGGACCACTGGGTGCAGGCCACCCTTGTGAAGTTTACATCGTTCATGTAAACGCTTGCAAGCAACGCGCTACCCTGACCCCTTCGGTACTGCCTTAACAGGTCACAGGCTGAAACCTTCTTTCCTGTTGCAGAGGAAATACCTCTGCAGCCTCTGTAGCGCACACAAGTATATTGGCGTTACTTGTTTCTGTATCCCCTGGAAGAGCCAGCATGGGCAGAAATGAGGAAGGCCCCACTCATCTAGTTTCTGCCTGGTCCAGCTGCTTTTTCTGTGAGATATCCAGTGGCCAGTTGGACCCTGCCCAGGTAGATTAGACCAAGCAAGCATAGCAGTGATTTGTCCAAGGAGAACATCGTTGACAACCTGAGGAGCCAAGACAGTGAATCTAAACGTTGCTTCAGCCTCTGCATTTAACAAGATCTGCCACACACAGAAATTTGCTCCCCTTTCTGTCTGTAAAGAATTCTTTCTGCCTAGCAAATCATGCCAGTATTACTCTTCCTTCTGTTGCATGTGCAGTCTTCACTCCTCTTTGATGTTAGGCATGCAAACAACCCAGCAAACATTTTTTATATAAAAACCAACCCAGTAATAAATGCCAGTTTTGTTTTCATTGTCTTCCTGTGGCCTTGATGCGTCTTGCTGTTGGAATTCAGAAGCCAGCAACAGATCAAAGACCTGGTGACATTATTAAGGGATAAGGAACAACAACAGAATTCTAAAATGCACATAACTTGTTTTCCAGGGCTATGGGTGGGAAAGTCTTTTGTATTTCTATCAGATCTGTCTCCCCTACTTTGCTTCTACTTTTATTCACCTTCTGTCAGCCCCCCAAAGACATACTGACACCCCTGAGAAGCAAACTAGATCACATGCCCTTCATAGACTCTGCTAGGTTTTCTGTTCTCATAACTCTAGAATGTACTGATGCTTCTGTCAATACCTCCCATCCTGGTGAGGGAGAAATTACAAGTCAGTGTAGCTGACTTAAAATGAACACACAGAGGAATACGAATAGTTCTTTTTGCTGAAAAGCAAAATGAGCTGACTCCTTAATTTACTGTATGCGAAGTTGAGGGGGAGCGATTTGAGTTAAGACTGAAAACCAGTGAGTTTATAGGTGCACATACACTACTTGACCTATCTTTTGCTCCAGACTATGAGATCTCTGCACTTCATTACGAAACCTTTTCTCTCCTTCTCCTAAATGCCAGTACTCTTCTGTGATCAGGTACAAGGTTGCTGGAATTGCTTGTGTTGGTATTTCTCCCCCAGCGTGCAAGTGCACATCTAGGAGCATCAGAAACAAGTCACAGGAAAGAAATCCAACACATTTGAAGGTTGTCTTTGAAGTCAGCTGACAATGTTTCCATGGAGATCAAATGCTATGGAGCTGACAAGGAACTCTCTCATTGTGCTGTTCCTTCCAGGAAGAAAAACCATCTCTAAATGACTACACCCTGCAGTACAGCTGTGTTATTGAGTTGAAAAAAAACATTTCTATATCCCACACCACTCTGTTCTCCTACTCTTAGGTGCCACCTTTTCAGGGCTATGTCTGTTGGTATTGACCTAAATTCCTGAGATATTGCAAAAAATAGCATCTAATGAAAATAGCATTCTGTGAGAAGACATAACTCTGCTTTCAAACTTCTGCTGTAGGGGATGCAAAGGTGGCAATACTCCCTCAAGGAGTATTACAGCATGAAATTATAAAAGAGCATTTCAGTGGCAGATACGCAGTGATGTGCAGAAGCCCATATAGTGAAAGTAGGCGATCTTTCATGTTTTCAGAGAGTGTCCTATTTAATTTCCAAAATGGGTGCCAGCATTAATAAATAAATGCAGAATGTGTTCTCAGTGCACCAGTAAGCATGGAGAAGTACTACAAATAAAAACTTAACACACTACCTCAACTCTGCCTTTTAAGCACAATGTATTGTGAGCCTCGTCATGCCGTCAGCCAAGCAACTGCTTTCTAGCATCATATTAAAACCCCAAAAGATGGTTAGGGGGATGTATGTCGACGTGGGTGATTTCCTAAATGTTTGTTTTGGGAGTGAAAATAGGAAATTAGATAACATTCAAAAGGAAAGTGATACTAATTTCTAAAAGGTGATTACTAATAGTTAGCTGGTCAGGACGAAGAAGAACCTCCAGTCCTATCCACATATGTAGACTGGATATGCGGTCCAGTGGATATATATCCATACATATGTAACTGGACATGTATCCATCAGTGTTCAGGTTTTGAATTACACAAGAAAAGAAAGGTCACTCTCTTTAGGCACCAGAAGCATAGCCTAGAAATAGGACCAGAGATTATGACTTGCAACCCTGTCTATAAGGGATACCACAAACTGTGTAGAAGAGGGGTGTTTGAAAAGAGGGACTGACGGATCCTGAGGAAAAAGGGCATTTTTAAACACAGGCTAACTCTTACTACCTTAATATGCAGCACGCAGCCTTGTTACGTTACTGCCTGATGGGCACTGAGGAACAAAGCCTTCATGGCTGCTCCAGGCCCTGGGTCTCACCACAGGTCCATAAAGACCTTCATCAGCTCCTCTTCTGCCTTCCCCAACACCCCTGTAATGTGTTTGAGAGGTTTAAACAATCAAGAGCCTAAATGTTTAAACATTTAAAACCTATTAATGCTGTACATTAACTCAAGTTCATTCAAATTTGAGGCCTTAAATCACTTTAGAGCATAATGCAAAATTTAACCAAAAGCACAAGTAGGAACAAGAGCGTACGTGCGTGGTGCGGGAGGCATGGCAGAGGGGACACTGACCTTGTTGCACTGAAACTTGTTTAAAGACTTTTGTAACCAATTTATGACGTCTCTTGACACAAACCAGCCTTTGTCTCCATCTGGAGGTCAATCGACATAAATAAATTCTTACAGTGGTCTGCAAGGAGTTTTGCTGAATTCTTAAGTTTCTCTGCAGCCATCATTAATTTAGTATCTCCTGCAGGGCTAAAACATGATTGGCATCCCATTTTATCCAGTGATCCAACCTTTTTAGAATTATAAAAACTTTTCAAACTGTCAAAAGGTATTATGCCTTTGTGAAAACTATATTTATGCCAAGCTTCACTGTTCAGATTACAGCCACATATTGTAGACCTCTGTTTTAGTAAGGGTCACATGATGTTGCTTAAGCTCTGTATGCATACAATCATGCACACATGCGTGCATTTGCACTTGCCTTTCCATATGGAAAATAATAATTTATGTAAACTTTCTAAAGCTATTCCTTTTGGGAGAGAAGCACAAGAAACCGGATTTTCAAATACTAATGTTGTGGAAAAATAAAAAAATAAATATGATCACAGAAAATATCTTCAGTCTTCAGTGTCATGATTGATCATGTCACCATAAGTGAATATCCTGAAGGATGGGTAGAGACCTTGATCATTAGTGAGAAACAGAAATCCTAGGTGCCCAGTGAAACCCACTTTATTTCCAGCTGAACTCCAAAGAATGTCTTTTACTTTCTCTTTTTGTTTATCTTTCTCTTTGCCTCCTCTTGGCAGCTGCTATAAAGGTACTTCGTAACTGCCTGGGAGACGTCAATCACAGAGCTTCGCCTTACACTTGCTGTATTAAATTGCTCCATTTTTGTTTCTTAAATTATTCAGCAGCGGAATGATTATTTTGAGATGGCAGGACCACGGTTGCATAGAATGAACACTTTTATTTTCTACAGCTATGTATTATTTTCAAAGTACAGTGAGTTAAATTTGGGACGCAAATGACTCAACAGCTGGTAACGATCCACGGCTGCAAATACACAGATGCCTCAGTTGTCATCTACTCACATATGCGCAGCGCCGGCGAAGGAAGCACAGCACACAGGCTTGGGGATTTTGAAGATAAGACTCTCCGTGGAGGCGGGGAGTGAAAGAGGATACAGACGTGCGCAGGGCATCCGTAGCGACAACTGCGCTGCACGGGCTCCCAAGCCCTGTTTTGAAGTCCCCCCTCCTGACGGGGTTTGTGTCCCTCAGTATCAGCCTGGTCGTCGGCTCCTGGACATGGGGAGTAGTGCTCTGGCAGCCGCTGGGCTCTAGCACACGCATAGTCGCAAACCTTCCAGCGCCGCAGCCCTGACTGTGTCCTTGTCCCCGCGACAGCCTGCGACAGACCCATGTGAAGCGTGGCATGGCGGAGGCAAGAGAAGGTGGCTTCATCCTCTGGCTGTCGAGTTAATAAAGCAGTTTGTTGACTTACCCCTGGACTGAGGGAAGAGGTAAATATTTCTGAGAAGGGAGGAGGTTGGAAATTATTTATAAAAGGTTGTTTCTCCCTGGATTAGAATACAAAAGCAGAATGCCCTCATACATTTCTAAGTGGGTTGTTCTTTATTCCATTAATAAACATCCTTTCTTATATATCTGAAATAAAGCGTTAAATTGTTCCAGCATGCCTGCATAACACTATTTTTTCTGCCCTCTCACACATCTTTCCTGCCTGCTTATCTCTGCTGCAGCAGCCAGCACTGGAAAGACTAGGTCTTCACCTCTGCTGTGGGAAAAGGTTTGAAGCTTTTGTAACCCTGACCTAAGTCCTGTGAGTATGGATGGGCTGCAAAGAGCAATGTCTTTTGAGTAGTTAAGAGTGCAGCACTCTTAAGTGGGTCAGAAAAAACCCAAATCAGCAGCAGAAGTGGAACTAGCAAATGGCACTCGAATCCCCCAGATTGGCAGATCATCACTGGAGAGGAGGGAGGAGGAGAGGATGAAAGAAATGCCCAATGTTTCTGAAAGCAAATGCTAGGACCAAAAATCAGAGAGGAAAAACTCCATAGCACTGCTGTATGCGTACAGCAAGACTTTCAGGCCTTTTTGTGACAGTAAAAAAGGGAATTTCAGTCTCCCAAGCAAAGCTCCAAGCCTGATATTTTATGCAAAAATGTCACATTTCATGCAAAGACAAGAAATGAGCTGCGATGTGAGACTACAGATCATTTTATTACACATCTGCCTGGTAAAACTAAATCACATGAATAAGGGCATTTAGCAGCTGGAATAATTTCCAAATAGACTGATTAGAGACTGAATTATTAATGGTAAAATTGATAATTGTCTCAAAGCAAGGTTACAGCAAGAAACACACTCGACTTTGCAAAGAATAATGAATATTTGCAAGGCTAGTAAAATTATATACTTCTCTAAAGAAACTGTTAGCAGATGGGGAAAAGCACAGATAAGAGTGAAGACAACAGGTAAAACAGTAAACAAGTGCAGAGATGATTTATTGCATTTATTTGCAGTAGATTTGGAAAAAAATAAGACAATGCAGAAATCTCTCCCCAAGGGCTGCCTTGTTAGGCATGCAGTAAAACCCCTAACTATTTCACTGAAATGTGTTCTCAATACAAATTACAGACTTGCAAAAGGAAAATACATGAATGTGCAGCTGAAGGACAGAGCTCTGATAAGGATGATAAAACGTTGTTCTTTGTGGGTCTTTTAATACCTTTACAAAGGCAAGTGATGTAGCTTTGGCCAGGGATGTAATTTGGCCAGGGATAATTTTGTGTTGAAGCAAGTACCAGAACAAGATATTGGAAATGCCATTTTATATTTCCAGCTGGGACAAAGGACAGCAAGGGGGGTGCACCAGGTAGGGAAGGCGAGGATGAAAGCACTGCCGAAACACTGGAGCATGCCACGTCCCCCGTGGCAGGCACTGATGAGGAGGAAAAGGGTTCTGGAGCGTTTAAGGTACAAAGTTAGCCCTGCCCTCCAAACTAGAAATAAAGCAAGCCACCTGATGTTTCAAAGCAGCTGGCTGAAATGAAATCAGAGCTGAACTGGGAAAACAGAGATTGTCTTTAAAAGTTGATTTTATAAAGCAAGTACAGTAACAGAAGGTGTGGTACAGTTGGGTTTGCATGGTTGTGGAAGGGCAACCAACCTAGCAGCATCTGAGATGCTGAAACAAGAAAATCCTATGAATGAATGCACTGGAGACCAGGTGCAAAAGCCAATAGTTAGATGTGTTTATAGCTTGTCTGCTTATCATGATACAGGAAATATTCTTAAACAAGCTGATGAAGAACAGAAAGGAGGGATTCCTGAAGATACAGGAATTAGCCTTGGTAGAGTTGCCAGTGTGCCAATTCATAGTATCCCAACTCTTTGGGGCTGGAAGTAAAACTGAAATTTCACCTTGACTTGGCAATAATACCACCTACTGTTGAGGGAGGAAAGACACCAACCAAATGAATTGACAGGTTTGCCATGGTAATAAATCTAAACAAGTCAAGAATTTGAATACATTCAAAAGAACTACTCAAAGCCAGAAAATGTGAGCGCTACTTCCTGGGAATTGATGAGGACGTCACATCCAGACTTCAAAAAGCATGTTTTTGGTTCAAGTAAATATGCTTCGGTCAAAACGTAGCGTATAAAATGCCCTACATGCATTTCTTCAGGTAGATGTTTAACTGAATTCCTTCTGGGCTACTACTAAGTGCATGATGTGTATGAAAGCATCGTTTGCCACAGGACACTGACATTTTGAAGTAGTGTTACAGATGCTTCTAAGGTTCCAGAAATTATTGTAAAATTGTAAAATTACTGGATGACATGCCCAATATGGAGCTTTTACTGATGCACAGATTTTCAATAATTTGCATGTAGAGAAAATGCAAGAAGCTGCAAGAGGATGTGCTTGAAGTCATGTATAATTTGAGCATGACCCACTTCTGAAATAGAATTAAACAGTCTCAAGTAAGATGCGTACAACGAACTTGTCTTAGTGAAACTTAAAAGCACAACTGCAAATGGAGAAACTCTCCAAAAGAGAAATTCTCCCACCTTGCAGGATAAAATCATACTGGCAATACGGAAATGAAACTACAATAGATAGCATGACTCTGGGTACAGGAGGCTATGCAATAGTACCATCATGCAAAATGAGGTCAAATATACTAAACAGAATGTGCAGTATCCATCTGGCTCTGTACAAGATGAGGGACTGAAAAAAAATCCTACTGTGGTCAGGCAAAAGCTGTCATTCAAGATAAGGAAACCAAGTGCAAATTTTACAATAAATATATAAAATTATGCAAAAGAACTTCAGAAGCCATAAGAGACTTGTGATTGCTGTTGATATAGATACATTTGGACTAAATGATAAGGATTAATTATTAATAGTTTTTAACTTATTACAAAACATGCTGAATAACAGTGTAAAACACACTCTAAATCACAGTTTACATGTCCTGGATTCCAGATGAGCTAGTACCCGATAACGGCCTGCATTTCACAAATTACAATTTCAGCAATTTGCTTGAGAAATTAGAACAAGCACGCTAAAGCAAGTTCTTATTAGCCACTGCCACATGGGCTAGCAAGAAGACTGTTCAGTAAATATAATAAAGAACCAGAGGTCCAAGGAAACCAAGTCTGGTCAAATTATCACAGCACACTTCTCAGCGCTCCATTGAGATTTTCCATTCAAAGAATTATGGGCAGTAAGGGACAAAACCCATAGATATGGTAAACCAGGAATGTTTAATCATTGCAGAAGAGCTATTTGTCTAGGAATTAAAACAGCAAATGTTACAAACATAGTCAGGACAAGCAGCATTGCAAATGGAAGGGAGTTAGATTTCAGGCTGATTACGCAGCAACCAATTTAACACAGTCTCCTCTCATCTGCAACGAGGTCAGATGCCATAAGCCTCCCAAAGCATTTTTCCCATTATTGGACCAGGGAAAAAGCTAAAGAAAATTAAGAGCACTCTGGCTCCATGCATTTTGAGGACCAGTAGGATGATATCTTGCCAGCATTTATGCCATGGCAGAAGTAAAAAGTTTGTGTTCAAACACTGTCCAGCAATAAAAAGGTTCAAATGAAAAGATTCATTGGCTGTAGAAGAAATGACTATGTAACATATGACACAGTCTGAAAACATTGATAGCTACTGACTTTTAGATTAGATGGCTCTAGTTGTGTATTTTATTAACTGACTGCTTCCGTTTGTAGATGTTACTTTATGCACTTTTGCTATTAAAAGAAATTAGGAAAGGTATAGCAGTTGCCACTGACTTGTGCAAAAGAAGAGTGTAACCTTTTGTAACTGTGATCCACATGTCTACGCTGGAGCAGAAAATAATCTGACCTCCTCTCAGTGTGCCTTTATTAAAAATATCGCACATCTTGACAGAATTTGGCAGATAATCTGGTGCCTCTCATTTAAATCAGTTTCAGATTCCAACTGCTGGATCTCATCATTTATCTATTTGGTCAAACAGCATGCTACTATCAGATGTCTTCTCCTCGCATAGGTACTTCCACACCGTGTTCGAGTCAATTACAAACCTTCTGTTAAACAGTTCCAAGCAATTGGCTTTTTGTGACATGCTGTGTTTTTCTTGTTTTTCAGACCTTGAGTCATTCTTGTAGCTCTTCTACAAACCTCTCCCAATCTTTCGACATCCTTCTTTAAGTATGGACACCAGACTAGGATGTCCAGTAATAGCTTTGCTTTGCCCCGAGATAACACCACCTCATGCTCTTATTGCATATTCCCATCAAAACTGGCACATTTAGCAGCCGCATTACGCTGAGAGCTCCTCTGCAGCTGGATGCTCCCAGCAACCGTGATCCCAGAGACCTTTTCAGAGCCGCTGCTTCCCGAGAGGCGGCCTCTCATTCTGCGAGGACGACTGACACTTTTTGTTCTCAGTTGCATGACCTTGAAGCTGTCTCCACTGAAATGCGTATTGTTTGAGCATACCAAAAGATGGCTTTGTAAGCTATGAGTGACCCATCTTATTATGCATGGTTACACTGAGTCTTGTTTCACCTGAAAACTTTCATCAGCCGTCTTTCAAATCACTGACAAACTATTAAATGACATTAAGCTAATAATAAATCTCTGCAGCTACGCTAGAAACTCTCCCATATACACAGATAATTTCCAATTAGTAAAGAAGACTTAGATAGTTTCTGATCAATTAAAGTTTTCTGTAGTTATTTAATATGGTCCTAATGTTTTAATCTGAATGTCGTGCTGTAGTAAGTTAAACGCCACACAGATATCTGAGCATATTACAGTAATATAGCCCCCGTGCAAACTAAGCTCTTAATGACATAAGAAATACCAGCTAACTTGGCAGACTTATCGTGCATAAAGTATTGAACACCCACAACAAACCATTTACAGACGTCCACACATAGACCAGTATGTGCTTGCAAAAGGCACTAGCAATCTTCAAATGTGTCTGTGGGCTCTGAGAGAGCTAATGTATATCCCACCAGCACCAACAGCACTGGAACATAAATACGTGTTACTTGAGCACTTAACGCCTCTTCTGTGACTACAGCAGCTTTCCTGTATTTCACACCCTTAGCTGTGTCACACCACAGCACAGATGAACAGGCGACCAAATGCATTGAAGTGATGATCTGCTTGGGGGACAAAAACCCAGCCAAACAAAAACCACCAGCAGAGAAAAGGAGAACAGAAGTAGTGCTGTTCACTTTGAGACATTCACCCAGCACTGTGTTTGAGACCTGACTCTCACACCCTTCGTGTAAAGTAACTGTGTGCCATGAAACCTGCTGATAACAGAGAGTTGGATGGTATCTGTCGTACAAAAGGCTGGAACATTACATGGGAAATGTTGGATGACCTTGAGGGCTGGTGGAGTAGAAATGGGAAGAAGCTCAAAAGCACAGAGTGCCAGGGTATGTACCTGGGGAGTAATAAAGGGAACCTCTGCTGTAAAGTGGGAGATCATCAGTAGGAAATTACAAAGGAGGAGAAAGGCCTGGATGTATTATCCAACTGAAGGATGACTGTGGGTCTCCAGTGTGACACAGCATGAAAAAGGCAAATACAACCACAAAATACTTCAGGCAAGGGATTTCCAGCAGAGAAAGGGAACCATCACGTCACTTATACAAGGCATTGATCAGGCCTTGTTTGGGAATGGTCCTTCTCATCCTTATTTGAGAAAGGCAAGTATGAACAAGAACAGATGGCAGAGGGGGCTGCTGGATTGATAACTGGTCTTACAGAGAAAAGTCTACAATAAATAGTGTATGTAGAGTGTGAAACAGAAAGAAAAGGAAAACAGAGGATACCATTGCTCTTCACAGGTATATCAGGGAAAGAAAAGAGACACATAAACTATATATTGCATTTGATTCAAGAAAAACTGACGAGAAATAAACACAGGTTAAAACTTTGAGCACAGTTTCTAGTTGTCAAAGTGTCCCACTATGAAATAGGATAGTGGTGGGAATAACATCTGTGTAACCTTCAGATTTTTATTACTAAATTTGTTGAGTTTAAGGGTGACAGTGTTACTTGAAACAATAGAGCACTGGGCTAAACACCTCAGAAGGCCGTTTCCAGTCCTGTGACTTATGAACACTGTTTTGTGATAGAAATAACATGTAACTACAGTTGGGTTATCCTTGACGTACACCAGAAGAAGCTCGGAATGAAACCAAGTCCAGATCCTAAAACAACTCCACTAAAACAACTCTGAAAACATGTTTGCAGTGACTTAGAAAAAAAGGGACATGTGGAAAGA
Organism: Phaethon lepturus; assembly: GCF_000687285.1. Lineage (NCBI taxonomy): Eukaryota > Metazoa > Chordata > Aves > Phaethontiformes > Phaethontidae > Phaethon > Phaethon lepturus. The sequence continues at coordinate 49,476 of NW_010522782.1, forward strand.
GGGAACATGAAAACAACAAGGAAAACACATTTCTTCAAACATCAACATCCTTACCTCCCATGAGGAAGAGAAGCCCCGCCACATACTGCATAAGGCCTCGATCCCAACAGCACCCTAGCACCCCAATAATCCATCCAAACAGGATGATGGCCACAGCCATGCCCATGAAGCCAGCTGTCATCCTGCGCAGATCTGCAGTGGGGAAGACAGAAAAACAACATGTGTGTGAACAGTGATAAATTAGCATCATCAGAGGTTCATAACAGTCTTAATCCAAAATGCTACTGATCTGCAAGGTCTTCACATGTGTTGGCATGGGATGATTTGAGTAAGGGTGGTTGAGGGGGAGGACAATCCATAAATTAAGATACTAGCTTCGGCTGGGGAGAGAGAGCAGGTGGTCATTTCATCACACGATGAAACTCAGTGCAGAGGCAACCAAGCGATTTGTGACAACTTGCTCAGGAATTAGGAGTTGTAAAATGGCCCCAGTGAAATGCTGGGGCCATTTTACAACTCTAACAGCTCTAGTCTCTGGGTACTAGCACAACATGTGTTCAAACCCTGCCTTCTCATCCACACCCTTTACTCCACTGCATCCGTGGATGTACCTGCTCAAACTGATATGCAGAGCGGTCTCTGTGCTTTGCTCCAGTGCAGACATGATGGGGGATTCACCTCGTTCTGACACCCTGTGTGATCTTGGGAAGTCACTGATCCCCTCTGGGCCATGGTTTCCCATGTAGTAAGTTGGGGCATAGTGCCTTGCCGTCCAGTGGTGTTGTGTGTGAAACTGGGTACCTCCAGGACGGCGAGGCACGCAGATATTCTGGTGTCAGATATAATAAATCCACTGCAGATACACAGCTGGGGCATAGGACACTTTATTGCCCTCCCTTGTATCTAGATGGTGACCTTGTCAGATGATATTTGGTGAGGATGTTTCTGAATTCTCCAGGGAGCACTGAGAGTAGGAGGAGGGCAGGGACTGGAGTGAGGCATTTTGTGCTCTACAAGTGGGGAGTGAGTACTACATCTGATATGTGTGCCTGGGGTTTACCTGTATTTATTTCATAAATAAAGGAAAAAGATCCCCAAGACCTAAGGCAAGGAACCCTTAAATTAAGACGTGGCTATATTACATATTTGCCTTCTGCAAAAAGGACGGGACTACTGGGATCCCTCCTGCTGCGTGTACTGGGAAAAAAAACCTTCACAGCTGTTTTTGATGTGAAATCTGGGCAGGGAGACCACCTGGCAACCGAAACAGCAAGGACTATGAGAGCTAAAGAGCATCTTTACACCCTCAAATAATGGAACAGATGGAGGCATCTTCACTAACATTTCATTGTTCCCTGTCCCCCCCTCATGCATGCACAGAAAGTTTAAGCACTGATATGTCAAGAGTATATGTGCAGGGAAAATTCCAGCCAAGTCAGCTCTCCAAACATTTGTTTCTTTCTTGAAACTTTTTTCTTTTTTTCTTTTTTTTTTTTTTGCATAGCAATGATTTAACTTTCTTTCAAGAAACAGAATGCTTATGACAGGGGGAGGAAGATTTGAAAACTGTGAATCATCCATCAGTCTTTGTGGCAGCTTTTTTCCTTGGCTGGCCTTTTACTGTTTCTCAATTTCTGTTACTTTTTACCCTTTTCCATGGTTGATCGAAAGGACCACCAATACCAGCAGCGCAGATTCAGTGAAATTTGTGAAGAGTGATAAATTACCATCATCAGAGACTTATAAAACTCCTTATCCAAAGTGCTAAGACTCCACAAAGTCTATAGGTGTGTTGGGGCAGAAAGGAAGGCAGTTCACTCGGGGCTGTGTTCGTTATAGCAATTCTTATGCAAGGTTGAGTTGCAGAAAGCAATCCCTCTCTTGAAGCTGTAACCAGTTCCTGTAGATTGTCGCTGATTTTTTGCAGAGCATCCCTCTGACAACATAAGCATTGCCAGGCCTTCAGGCCACCAGTGACCAGGGCCCTTTTTACAAGATACACATCTTAAAATGAATAATTTTATCTTAGGTTTTGTGACTGTCCCACCAAAAAAAACAAAGAAGAACTGCCCACAAAACATTTGAATATGTTCAGGGAGGTGTGGTGCAGAAAAAAATGCATTTCCTGCAGAAACTCGTACTTCCCGCAGGCAACGCTAGTGTCTGTTCCTTGGGAATTTCTCAGAGTGCTTTCTAAAACAAGCAGTAAATGTTAGTAAGCATCTTTGATGGCAGAGTGTCTTCCTACTTTTTAGGCTGTGAAGGCCTGGGCTCAATTTGAAAGATAGATAAAAACGTAAAATATTTACTCTTTCCTCTGTCATCTTCAGTAACAGCACAACACGTCTCTCAGAAGCGCTGCAGAGCTCCCTGTGTCAGCTCTACAAAACCCTTCCGTTTTAACTTGCGACTGCTGACTGTGGATAACAGCACTTGCTCGTCCTAATAGAAACATACCCTAACAACCTGCTTTTAATGAGCTGAATTTAAACAGCTTTATTCAGCTGCAAGATGTCAGTAACTCCTCAGACCTACTCCAATGATTAGCTGATGGAGTTAGTTTTCATAGGTCCCGGAGGGGATTACAAGCATCCCCACATCCTATATACCAAACTAAGGAATGTTTTTTACCCCTCTAAAATCAGTGTGAGTTTTGCCATTAACAGAAGAGTTAAAGTAGGAGGGCCAAGATTTCTAGGCCAAATTTTGAGGTTTGTTTCACTTGACCTCTCTTCCCGATGGAATGTGAAATTCCCTTTTTAGCAACACAGCAAAATCTGTCAGCATCTTAACTCTGGGCTTACATTATCTCTTGGGAAAAAAAAAAACCAGGAAGCTAACCTCTGACACTTAATACTACATATAAACAAGTTCTTTAAGAAATCATAGTTCCCACAAGTTCAGCGGGCTCAGTTTAAGTTTGCCACTGTTTAGGCCAGTTGCAAGTCTGCTCCTCACAAGCTCATCCATTAGAGTTTATTTGAAATAAAATATAAACTTTCTTTACTTTTCTATTCAAAACCATCTTGGCTTTTGTTCCATCATAACCTTCCTTGAGGGCAGCCCTTGCTAACAACAGTGCTGGGAAACGGGATTGCAAAGTTGGCTTCATAAACATCCTGCGCTTGTTCGACAGCATCTTCCCAGTCCTCCTCACCTGTCAGAGCCCGCACGAAGCTGAGGTCAGTGCTGGGAACAGGTCTATTCAAAGTGATTCTTTTGTGGGAAAGTACTTCATGTATGGAACCGAATGAGCACCCTCAGGCTGTTCAGTGAGGAGAAGGCCAGGGAACAGGAGCCGCCTTCTCTGGACACAAAACCGCTATTAGTTGTACTTTTTATGATTACTGTTCTGCTGGTGTGGTGCTCAACACGGAAAGGACAGCAGAAAAGCAAAGATTTGTGTGGTGTACTCGAGGCAATATATAAATTACTTCTGCTAATTTAGGAGCAAGGGTTACCATATAAATATAAACAATAGCTCATCTGTACAAATCAACGGGGTTTTGTCTGAGTGCGGTTGGCACTGATAAGACCTTTCCTGCAAAGGTAAAAAGGGTCATTCTTTGTAATGTAACACCACTTTATGGCATTTGAACACATCTTGGGTTTGTTTTTTTAATTTTTCTAAAATTGCTTTTAGTTATTTTTAGATTATGAAACTAA